>NC_060173.1:106652279-106869779 GCF_021184085.1 Oncorhynchus gorbuscha | reverse complement strand
TGTATTTGGCATTTCATGGTAAGGTCTACTACACCTGTTGTATTCAGCATTTCATGGTAAGGTCTACTACACCTGTTGTATTTGGCGCATTTGACAAATAAAATTAGATTTGATTTAGCTAGTGCCACAAGGTATAGACAACAAATAGTAATTACCTCTTTCCGAACCAGACCCTCATAATAAGGAATGTGAGTTTTTCCTACCCTGCACCAACAACCTCCGTCACAGCCTGCCCTGCATCAACAACCTCTGTCCCAGCCTGCCCTGCACCAACAACCTCTGTCCCAGCCTGCCCTGCACCAACAACCTCTGTCCCAGCCCAACAACCTCTGTCCCAGCCTGCCCTGCACCAACAACCTCTGTCCCAGCCTGCCCTGCACCAACAACCTCTGTCCCAGCCTGCCCTGCACCAATAACCTCTGTCCCAGCCTGCCCTGCACCAACAACCTCTGTCCCAGCCTGCCCTGCACCAACAACCTCTGTCCCAGCCTGCCCTGCACCAATAACCTCTGTCCCAGCCTGCCCTGCACCAACAACCTCTGTCCCAGCCTGCCCTGCACCAACAACCTCTGTCCCAGCCTGCCCTGCACCAACAACCTCTGTCCCAGCCTGCCCTGCACCAACAACCTCTGTCCCAGCCTGCCCTGCACCAACAACCTCTGTCCCAGCCTGCCCTGCACCAACAACCTCTGTCCCAGCCTGCCCTGCACCAACAACCTCTGTCCCAGCCTGCCCTGCACCAACAACCTCTGTCCCAGCCTGCCCTGCACCAACAACCTCTGTCCCAGCCTGCCCTGCACCAATAACCTCTGTCCCAGCCTGCCCTGCACCAACAACCTCTGTCCCAGCCTGCCCTGCACCAACAACCTCTGTCCCAGCCTGCCCTGCAACCAACAACCTCTCTCCCAGCCTGCCCTGCACCAACAACCTCTCTCCCAGCCTGCCCTGCAACCAACAACCTCTGTCCCAGCCTGCCCTGCAACCAACAACCTCTCTCCCAGCCTCCCAGCCCTGCAACCAACAACCTCCCAGCCAGCCCAGCACCAACAACCTCTCCCAGCCTGCCCTGCACCAACAACCTCTCTCCCAGCCTGCCCTGCAACCAACAAGCCTGCCCTGCACCAACAACCTCTCCCAGCCTGCCCTGCACCAACAACCTCTGTCCCAGCCTGCCCTGCACACCAACAACCTCTCCCAGCCTGCCCTGCACCAACAAACAACAACCTCTGTCCCAGCCGTCCCAGCCTTGCAACCAACAACCTCTGTCCCAGCCTGCAACCAACAACCTCTCTCCCAGCCGGCCTTGCAACCAACAACCTCTGTCCCAGCCGGCCTTGCAACCAACAACCTCTGTCCCAGCCAGCCCAGCACCAACAACCTCTGTCCCAGCCTGCCCTGCAACCAACAACCTCTCTCCCAGCCAGCCCTGCAACCAACAACCTCTCTCCCAGCCTGCCCTGCAACCAACAACCTCTGTCCCAGCCTGCCCTGCACCAACAACCTCTGTCCCAGCCTGCCCTACACCAACAACCTCTGTCCCAGCCTGCCCTGCACCAACAACCTGTCCCAGCCTGCCCTGCACCAACAACCTCTGTCCCAGCCTGCCCTGCAACCAACAACCTCTCTCCCAGCCTGCCCTGCAACCAACAACCTCTGTCCCAGCCTGCCCTGCAACCAACAACCTCTGTCCCAGCCTGCCCTGCACCAACAACCTCTGTCCCAGCCTGCCCTGTACCAACAACCTCTGTCCCAGCCTGCCCTGCACCAACAACCTCTGTCCCAGCCTGCCCTGCAACCAACAACCTCTCTCCCAGCCTGCCCTGCAACCAACAACCTCTCTCCCAGCCTGCCCTGCACCAACAACCTCTCTCCCAGCCTGCCCTGCACCAACAACCTCTCTCCCAGCCTGCCCTGCACCAACAACCTCTCTCCCAGCCTGCCCTGCACCAACAACCTCTCTCCCAGCCAACCCTGCACTAACAACCTCTCTCCCAGCCTGCCCTGCACCAACAACCTCTCTCCCAGCCTGCCCTGCACTAACTAGGTAATTCAGTAAATACGGTTTTCCTGGTCAGAAAAAAACTATCCAGGAGTCCCTATCAAAAGTACATGAAATAATTTGTACACAGTACTACATCAAACAAGACATTTAATACAACGGATTTAGACGTCAAGCTGTCCCATAATGCTTCTTGTCGAAGCTGTACTCACGTTGTGTTTGGCAGCCATTTCCTGCCCCTGGTCGCTGGTGATTTTGCGCAGGTGAACCAAGTCCACCTTATTGGCCACCAGCACCATGGGGAAGGCCTCCCTGAAGGAGAGAATGAAAAAGAGGGACTGAGGAACAGATGTATCTCATTTAACACAACGTGTTCAGTAACACCACTACACAGCTGACGATCTGAATGGAATCCCACTGAGCAAAAGTTGGTTGAGTCAACGCTGTTTCCACGTTACTTCAAACCCCCAAAATCTATGTGATGATGTTGAATCAATGTGGGAAACTGATTGGATTACAAACAAAAACATTTTTTTTTATTAGTATAATTTTTTAACCAACATTTTTTTAACCATATTATTTTGGTTGATTTCACGTTGAATTCACGTTAGCTAACAACTCAACCAAATCTAAATAAAAACTAGAAATTGTACAGACGTCTGCGCCCAGTGGGATGGAGACATTGGCTAAGGAAGCAGTTGTTTGTTGTCATTTTTTTGTGAACAAGAGATACAATAGAGAACAGAATGACTATCTGCTGTGAGAGTGTTTGAGGGACGACACAAAACATTACGGCAGACAACCCAGTCGGAGGCACTCAGAGCCCCAGCAGCAGTCCCCTGTATGTGTCTGGTCCATAAGGCACGCATCATACTTTTTGATTTCACCTTTATTTAACCAGGGAGGCTAGTTGAGAACACCTTTATTTAACCAGGGAGGCTAGTTGAGAACACCTTTATTTAACCAGGGAGGCTAGTTGAGAACACCTTTATTTAAGCAGGGAGGCTAGTTGAGAACACCTTTATTTAACTAGGGAGGCTAGTTGAGAACACCTTTATTTAACCAGGGAGGCTAGTTGAGTACACCTTTATTTAACCAGGGAGGCTAGTTGAGAACACCTTTATTTAACCAGGTAGGCTAGTTGAGAACAAGTTCTCATTTACAACTGCGACCTGGCCAAGATAAAGCATAGCAGTGTGAACAGACAACACAGAGTTACACATGGAGTAAACAATACCAAGAGCTGTGTCTCACCTGTCCTTCACCCTGAGGATGAGCTGGTGGAAGCGGTCCACATGTTCAAAGCTGGCCTTGTCTGTCACAGAGAACACGATGAGGAAGCCGTCCCCCGTCCTCATGTACTGCTCTCTCATAGCACTGAACTCCTCTTGGCCTGCCGTGTCCAGCACTGTGCAATTACACACATACAGGTCCCAGTGTTTCAGCACTGTGCAATTACACACATACAGGTACCAGTGTTTCAGCACTGTGCAATTAAACATATACAGGTACCAGTGTTTCAGCACTGTGCAATTACACACATACAGGTACCAGTGTTTCAGCACTGTGCAATTAAACATATACAGGTACCAGTGTTTCAGCACTGTGCAATTACACACATACAGGTACCAGTGTTTCAGCACTGTGCAATTACACACATACACTGTAATAACACAGAGGCACTGTGTAATAACACACAGACACTGTAATAACACACAGGCACTGTAATAACCCATAATGTAGGCACTGTGTAATAACACACATGGGCACTGTGCAATAACACACATAGGCACCTTACAATAACACACATAGAGGTACCAATGTTGCAGGTTTTACAATATGTTTTTTGGGAAATTCATCTTCTTGCTCAACTGTGAAAAATCTAGCTAAAAAACAAATGCACATCATGGGTGTAAATCCCAGGATCTAAATCTGTGAATCTATATGGGAGCACTGTGCTACAATATGTTTAATTAACAAGTTAAACACAATTAATAAACGAGACAACCACCCCCCCTAACCCTGAGAGACAGAGGACAAGATGTCTCCCTACCGTCCAGGATGGCCCACTGTCCGTCTATCTCTGTGTGTTTCAGGTAGGAGTCCTCGATGGTGGGGTCGTAGTCAGACACAAAGATCTTCTGAAAGAACTGGATGGTGAGAGCGCTCTTCCCCACCCCTCCGTCCCCCACCACCACCAGCTTGTAAGTGGGGAGGTTGTCGCTAGGGACCGCGCTGCTGGTTGCCATGGTGACAGGCAGCTGGCTACACCTGGAACACGGCAGGAGGGGGGAGGCAGGCGGGCAGGGAGGGAGGGAGAGATGGAGGAAGAAAGGAGCACAAGATAAGAGTGTTAGACTGCTGCTGCTGGTGCTAATTCATTGCCAGGGAGACCAGACTTCACGGAGAACCATGCATCAAACCCCAACCCCCTCAGAGAGAAAGAGCATCAGCTAGCTATCGACACCTCCGTCAATCTCAACTAGAGAGGCTTGCAGAAAAGGCTGTAGTAAAGGATGTGTGTGATGTGCAAGCAACATGTGTCATAATACTGAAATGAACCAAAGAGCTGGAGCAGCAGAGCCTAAGATAGAGATTAGGCAACTGACTGAGCTGGAGAAAACACCCTGGTCACTGATTGGTTGTCTGTATGAAGAAGTGCCTTGCACAGCCAGCCAACCAGTGGTGTAATGGAGAGGCTCTCCTTCCCACTATGTAGACTATTCTGTTTTCTCCTTCTTCTGAGACTGCCAGAATAGCATGCAGCACCAACCACTCTCCCAGCACCATTATGAGCAAGGGAAATACAGTCTAGACATATAGACTACTGTGTTTTGTAATTATGGCTTTCAGAAAGAAATTCACTGCCCATGACTTTTCTCTGAAAGAGTAGACTATACAGCAGCTGTCGTGGTGCATTTTCACCACAAAAATAATTGTGATTCAGTTTCACTGACCCTTTCTGTTTATTTTTCTGTCGCTTGACAACATTTTCCCTCCCACACTTTCTTTAAATTGTTGTTTTCTACTGTGACTTAGTGAGGACCTGGTCCTTGATAAATATGGACATTACAGCAGGAAAGTGCTCTGTTGTCTTGTGTGTGGGGGCATTATTTCATTAACCTTATGCTGTAATGGCAAACGGCAACAGCTTTCACAAGACATGTAAAGCCACTAAGATAGTGGGTAGAGGACAGGCTGTGGGTAGAGGACAGGCTGTGGGTAGAGGACAGGCTGTGGGTAGAGGACAAGCTGTGGGTAGATGCTGTGGGTAGAGGACAGGCTATGGGTAGAAAATGTGGGTAGAGGACAGGCTGTGGGTAGAGGACAGGCTGTGGGTAGAGGACAGGCTGTGGGTAGAGGACAGGCTGTGGGTAGAGGACAGGCTGTGGGTAGAGGACAGGCTGTGGGTAGAGGACAGGCTGTGGGTAGAGGACAGGCTATGGGTAAAAAATGTGGGTAGAGGACAGACTGTGGGTAGAAACAGGATGTGTGTAAAGGACATGGCATAGATACAGTTGAAGTCGGAAGTTTACATACACCTTAGCAAAATACTTTTAAAAACTCAGTTTCTCACAATTCCTGGCATTTAATCCTAGTAAAAAATCCCTGTTTTAGGTCAGTTCGGATCACCACTCTATTTTAAGAATGTGAAATGTTTGAACAATAGTAGAGAGAATGACGTTTCATCACATTCCCAGTGGGTCAGAAGTTTACATACACTCAATTAGTATTTGGTAGCATTGCCTTTAAATTGTTTAACTTGGGTCAAACGTTTCAGGTAGCCTTCCACAAGCTTCCCACAATAAGTTGGGTGAATTTTGGCCCATTCCTCCTGACAGAGCTGGTGGAACTGAGTCAGGTTTGTAGGCCTCCTTGCTCGCACACTCTTTTTCATTTCTGCCCCGAATTTTCTATAGGATTGAGGTCAGGGCTTTGCGATGGCCACTCCAATACCTTGACTTTGTTGTCCTTAAAGCTATTTTGCCATGACTTTGGAAGTATGCTTGGTGTCATTGTCCATTTGGAAGACACATTTGCGACCAAGCTTTAACTTCCTGACTGATGTCTTGAGATGTTGCTTCAATATATCCACATAATTATCCTCCCTCATGATGCCATCTATTTTGTGAAGTGCACCAGTCCCTCCTGCAGCAAAGCACCCCCACAACATGATGCTGCCATCCCCGTGCCTCACGGTTGTGATGGTGTTCTTCGGCTTGCAAGTCTCCCCCTTTTTCCTCCAAACATAATAATGGTCATTATCGCCAAACAGTTCTATTTTTGTTTAATCAGACCAGAGGACATTTCTCCAAAAAGTATGATCTTTGTCCCCATGTGCAGTTGCAAACCATAGTCTGGCATTTTTAATGGCAGTTTTGGAGCAGTGGCTTCTTCCTTGCTGAGCGGCCTTTCAGGTTATGTTGATATAGGACTCGTTTTACTGTGGATATAGATACTTTTGTACCTGTTTCCTCCAGCATCTTCACAGGGTTGTTTGCTGTTGTTCTGGGATTGATTTGCACTTTTCACACCAAAGTACGTTCATCTCTAGTAGACAAAACGTGTCTCCATCCTGAGCGGTATGACGGTTGCGTGGTCCCATGGTGTTTATACTTGCGTACTATTGTTTGTACAGATGAACGTGGTACCTTCAAGCATTTGGAAATTGCTCCCAAGGATGAACCAGACTTGTGGAGGTCTTGGCTGATTTCTTTTGATTTTCCCATGATGTCAAGCAAAGAGGCACTGAGTTTGAAGGTAGGCCTTGAAACACAAAATTACTCAAATGATGTAATTTAGCCTATCAGAAGCTTCTAAAGCCATGACATAATTTTCTGGAATTTTCCAAGCTGTTTAAAGGCACAGTCAACTGAGTGTATGTGAACTTCTGACCCACTGGACTTGTGATACAGTGAATTATGTGAAATAATCTGTCTGTAAACAATTGTTGGAAAAATGACTTGTGTATTGCACAAAATAGATGTCCTAACCGACTTGCCAAAACTCTAGTTTGTTAACAATAATTTTGTGGAGTTGTTGAAAAACTAGTTTTAATGATTCCAACCTAAGTGTATATAAACTACCGACTTCAACTGTATGGCAAGGTCACTGCCCAGGATGTGTGATACAGATCTGACCCTTTAAAATAATTCCGATTTTTTTTTGCCTGATTCCAGTTATTTTTTTCCCCAAAGTCAGGTTTCCATTTTCTACTCTAGGTTTCTGTTTTCTCCTGTTTTTTTCAGGTTTTCACTCTCAACATCACACTTTTTTATATGGAAAAAGAGCAGAATTGGAAGTACACAACTATGTTAAAACCACATCAGGAGGCCATTTTTTAGTTCTAGAGAAAAATTAAGAAATGTCAATTTTGGTGTGTAGTTAGCCTGTACTCATAATGCATATTCGTATTCCTCTGTAGCAAAAAAAAACGTGTTTACTGCACACCAGGAAGAGATCAGTATTTTATTAAGCATTGCTATAGCGCTCACGTGATTGCAGAGTTTGCAAAACAAATAGCTACTAGATTGATGAAAATAATGTTGATACTGTATCATTCTGCCAGGTAGGCATAGGCTACGTTGTATTTAACATTTAATTGAGAAGGTTTGTGGGAAAGCATCTCCATCGCTTCCAGAAGAAGGTTATCATTAGCATTATCGCTAACGGCTACACAGTGTTGTCACGACTTCTACCGAAGTCGAAGCCTCTCCTTGTTCGGGCGGTGCTCGGCGGTTAACGTCACCGGTCTTCTAGCCATCATTGATCCATTTTTCATTTTCCATTGGTTTTCTCTGGTCTTCTTACACACCTGGTTTCAATCCCATTCATTACCTGTTGTGTATTTAACCCTCTGTTTTCTCATCATGTTTTTGTCAGAGATTGTTTGTTATTCAGTGTTGTGTTGTTTTGTATTGGTGCGTGACGGGTCCTCATACCCATTTTGTTTATTTGTTACATTTAGTGTTTGGAGTATGTTTAGTTTATTTGTTACTAAATACTCCATTACACTCCATTTGATTCTCCAACGCCTGACTTCCCTGCCACCTATACACACGACTCTGACAAGTGTAGACATAAGCGTGCACACACAGACATGGACATTCTTGTGCTTTCATAAAGTTTCAGGAAAATAAGAATCACTGATGCATTTTGTTACTGTCTTAATTCACAAATATATTTTCTAATAAGTTCAATAGATTTAGTTGATTTCCTACTAAGTTCAATAAATTTTTTAATATTGTTGAATTCCCTTTTAATTAATGTCCTGATTCCGTGATTCTGTCCTGGTTCTCTGCACCGTCCTTCCTCAAGCGTCCCAGACAGACCTTCCTGCCTCTAGAGGCCCAGACAGACCTTCCTGCCTCTAGAGGCCCAGACAGACCTTCCTGCCTCTAGAGGCCCAGACAGACCTCCTGCCTCTAGCAGCCCAGACAGACCTCCTGCCTCTAGCGGCCCAGACAGACCTTCCTTCCTCTAGCGTCCCAGACAGACCTTCCTTCCTCTAGAGGCCCAGACAGACCTTCCTTCCTCAAGCGTCCCAGACAGACCTTCCTACCTCAAGCGGCCCAGACAGACCCTTGGAGAAGGATGTACTGGAAGATATTCCTGCCTCCCTCACAAGGGAACAGCAAGCTAGAGGAACAATCTGCCTCCCTCACAAGGGAACAGCTAGCTAGAACAACAACCTCCCTCCCTCACAAGGGAACAGCTAGCTAGAACAACTTCCCTCCCTCACAAGGGAACAGCTAGCTAGAACAACTTCCCTCCCTCACAAGGGAATAGCTAGCTAGAACAACTTCCCTCCCTCACAAGGGAACAGCTAGCTAGAGGAACAACCTCCCTCCCTCACAAGGGAAGCTAGCTAGAACAACTTCCCTCCCTCACAAGGGAACAGCTAGCTAGAACAACTTCCCTCCCTCACAAGGGAATAGCTAGCTAGAACAACTTCCCTCCCTCACAAGGGAACAGCTAGCTAGAACAACTTCCCTCCCTCACAAGGGAACAGCTAGCTAGAACAACTTCCCTCCCTCACAAGGGAACAGCTAGCTAGAACAACTTCCCTCCTTCACAAGGGAACAGCTAGCTAGAACAACTTCCCTCCTTCACAAGGGAACAGCTAGCTAGAACAACTTCCCTCCCTCACAAGGGAACAGCTAGCTAGAACAACTTCCCTCCCTCACAAGGGAACAGCTAGCTAGAACAACTTCCCTCCCTCACAAGGGAACAGCTAGCTAGAACAACTTCCCTCCCTCACAAGGGAACACCTAGCTAGAGGAACAACCTGCATACCCAAAACATACTGTACCACCTCATCAATCAATTAAACTACTACTGACCGTTTACCACCCAATACATACCAATTTTATACCACAGGTCCAGCTCTGATCTGTCTCACTCATCTAAGATCATCACGTGAGTGCTGACTGCTGACCAATGACTAAGGGAGTTCTGACCAGTTTACCACCTCATCATCACAATTTTATACCACAGGTGCCAACTATAGTCCTGTTGACTGTACACATCTAAGATCTCACAAATAAGGTCACTAGACTTCTGACCAATGAGGTCACTAGAGTTCTGCCAGTACAAAGGGTCATGATTCTCATCAACTGGTAAATGGTCACTAGATTCTGGGTGCCATATAGTCCTGTTGACTGTACACATGACGTAACTAGATTCTGGGTACAAATAAGGTCACTAGATTCTGGGTATATATGAGGTCACTAGATTCTGGGTACAAATGAGGTCACTAGATTCTGGGTACAAATGAGGTCACTAGATTCTGGGTACAAATGAGGTCACTAGATTCTGGGTACAAATGAGGTCACTAGATTCTGGGTACAAATGAGGTCACTAGATTCTGGGTACAAATGAGGTCACTAGATTCTGGGTACAAATGAGGTCACTAGATTCTGGGTACAAATGAGGTCACTAGATTCTGGGTACAAATGAGGTCACTAGATTCTGGGTACAAATGAGGTCACTAGATTCTGGGTACAAATGAGGTCACTAGATTCTGGGTCTTCAGCATCTGTGATGACAGTATACACAATCACATAATGGACAGCTGTGTGCTCAATGTGCTCTGAACGTCTCTCATTCTATAATCTGATCAGAACTCATGCATTACATCTTTTGCCACTAAAAGACTGACTGACTGTACATGACTTGTTAAAGATAAGGTTATGTTACTGTTGAGATGCCTCTTCAGTGAATCAACCTCACCTGGCTGTCAGTGGACTTTATAGGAACATCTAATGTACTGCAGAGCATAGATCCATGTCGCATTTCATAGGGTAATGCCTTGTTAGAGTCATTTGGTTGACACTGCCCAACATGCTTCTCTAAAACAAAACAAGAGTTCAAGCTGCTTTGATCAAGTTTAAATTAAACATACAGTACCTTCAGTAGCATTTTAACTTCTCTGATCGACTGCCAAGTGAAAAGCCTCGAAAATAAAAGAGAGACGCACACTCTAGGAGCTCAGATGCAAAAAATGTAATTACCAACGTTTTGACAGCCAAGCTGTCTTCATCAGGGTAAAGCCCCCACCACCATGTGAAAAGCCTCCATGGGGCGGCAGGGTAGCCTAGTGGTTAGAGCATTGGACTAGTAACCGAAAGGTTGCAAGTTCAAATCCCCGAGCTGACAAGGTACAAAATCTGTTGTTCTGCCCCTGAACAGGCAGTTAACCCACTGTTCCTAGGCCGTCATTGAAAATAAGAATTTGTTGCCTAGTAAAATAAAGGTAAAATAAAAAATGTGAAAAGCCTCCACCACCATGTGAAAAGCCTCCACCACCATGTGAAAAGCCTCCACCACCATGTGAAAAGCCTCCACCACCATGTGAAAAGCCTCCACCACCATGTGAAAAGCCCCCACCGCCATGTGAAAAGCCTCCACCACCTTGTGAAAAGCCTCCACCACCTTGTGAAAAGCCTCCACCACCATGTGAAAAGCCCCCACCGCCATGTGAAAAGCCTCCACCACCTTGTGAAAAGCCCCCACCACCATGTGAAAAGCCCCCACCACCATGTGAAAAGCCCCCACCGCCATGCTATTCTTGCTGCTGTATTATCTGGTGATTTCACTGAGGTATTAATAGTCAAAAGAGACTATGTGTAGCACTATAGACTATGTGTAGCCCTATGGAATATGTGTAGCCCTATAGAATATGTGTAACCCTATAGAATATGTGTAACCCTATAGACTATGTGTAACCCTATAGACTATGTGTAGCCCCATAGAATATGTGTAGCCCTATAGAATATGTGTAGCCCCGTAGAATATGTGTAGCCCTATAGAATATGTGCAGCCCCATAGAATATGTGTAGCTCTATAGAATATGTGTAGCTCTATAGAATATGTGTAGCCCTATGGACTATGTGTAGCCCTATAGAATATGTGTAGCCCTATAGAATATGTGTAGCCCCATAGAATATGTGTAGCCCTATAGAATATATGTAGCCCTATAGAATATGTGTTGCCCTATAGAAGTAGCCCTATAGAATATGTGTAGCCCTATAGACTATGTGTAGCCCTATAGACTATGTGTAGCCCTATAGAATATGTGTAGCCCTATAGAATATGTGTAGCCCTATAGACTATGTGTAGCCCCATAGAATATGTGTAGCCCTATAGAATATATGTAGCCCTATAGAATATGTGTTGCCCTATAGAAGTAGCCCTATAGAATATGTGTAGCCCTATAGACTATGTGTAGCCCTATAGACTATGTGTAGCCCTATAGAATATGTGTAGCCCTATAGAATATGTGTAGCCCTATAGACTATGTGTAGCCCTATAGAATATGTGTAGCCCTATAGACTATGTGTAGCCCTATAGACTATGTGTAGCCCTATAGACTATGTGTAGCCCTATAGAATATGTGTAGCCCTATAGAATATGTGTAGCCCTATAGAATATGTGTAGCCCTATAGAATATGTGTCGCCCTATAGAATATGTGTCGCCCTATTGAATATGTGTAGCCCTATAGACTATGTGTAGCCCTATAGACTATGTGTATCCCTATAGACTATGTGTAGCCCTATAGACTATGTGTAGCCCTATAGACTATGTGTAGCCCTATAGACTATGTGTAGCCCTATTGAATATGTGTAGCCCTATTGAATATGTGTAGCCCTATAGACTATGTGTAGCCCTATAGACTATGTGTAGCCCTATAGACTATGTGTAGCCCTATTGAATATGTGTAGCCCTATAGACTATGTGTAGCCCTATTGAATATGTGTAGTCCTATAGACTATGTGTAGCCCTATAGACTATGTGTAGCCCTATAGACTATGTGTAGCCCTGTTGAAGGCTGCTCAATGGTGGGTGACCTCATCCTATGATGTGGTGCCTGAAGAAATTCTACAATGGTTATAATGCATCTATTCATAACATGCCTAGTTGAAATACAGTCTGAGGTATAAACATTGTAACAAAGCAGATACATGTATCAATCAAGTATGATCTTGCGATGTTTTATCAAGTTATTATATTTTTTTAATGAAAAGTAGATTATACTACTGTTCACTTCACCACTGACATAAAACGTCACAACATTATTTCTGTTGTTTTGAAGTCGGGGTTCTGTGTGTATAAGAACCGAGTTGCCGCGCCTGGATAAAGGTTTTTTGTTGCATCTTGAATGTGAAAATCTTTTAGAGAAGTTTGCTGCATCAAGCAATTTCCGCAAATTGAATATTGGCGTCCATTTCTCGAATCCAACAGAGGCCACACAATGTTACAAAAAAATGTACTCCAGTTTACGTTGCAGAAACCAACTCCACAATTTAAATATTTACAAAAGCAGAGTAAAAACCTGACATGAAAAATACTTACTAAGAATGTTTAAGCAACCTACAGTAGCTATGTGTAGCTGCCTGGCCAACGACGATAATTTCAGCAAATAACTTACCAATATGAAACCCGTTGTCGTGGAAGTAGACTACAGCACTTCACGTACAAATATTCCACATCCCTCTTTCTATCCGTTACCTCAGAACATTGCCATCATCTTGTGACGAGAATGCGCCTGTCATATCCGCGATGCGACGCAGTCCGCTATGTAGCAAATCTTTATTGCAACAGCTGATACTAAAAATAGAACGGTCTCATAGGGGTGGACCCTTATGTTGGTTACAAATAAGAATCATCCGATTTTACTCTCTGCATTAAATAATGACTGCTACTCAAATGTGGTCTAAATTAACATTTTTAAATATGTTTCACAGAAACATATTTGTTCTACAAAATGTAGAAATCTGATGATTATTTTTAGGGACGCACCTTTTTTGAGAAAGTGGACTGTTCCGTTATGTCTCCCCCAGACTGGTTTCAAGCAATGGTTTGAAGCGGTACCTCTGTCTAAATTCTAAGGTGGCGTCTCTGAGTAGCACATTTCGATTTTAACATCAACATAGCTTTTGTAATTATTTTATTGACCATGAAACTTGATTAGTGGCAATTACAGTCACTAGCCTAATTCATTGTATGTGTATGGGTCACTGATCACTACATTTATTAATTCTAGCTAATTACAGTCACTAGCCTAATTCATTGTATTTCTATGGGTCACTGATCAGTACATTTATGAATTATTCTATAATGCATCACATGTTAACAAAATGAAAGTGAGAAAGTTAATCAGATGTGAGACTCAAAGTACATTGATCATGGAAAAATAGAGGTATACAAACTAGGGGGGAAAAAATGCATAATTGAGTGTGGAGAAGTTGCGGTGTGGTACAGCAGTGCTTCATTTGTAAATCGAGGTGCCAGGAACAAAAAGTGAGCACGAATGCATGAGAAAAAAAGTGCCAAAGAGCAGTAGAGGAGAGGCACGTACAGAAGTTGCACACATGGCGGAAAAAAATTGTATCCTAGGATCCCAGAAAAATGTGGCCTTTTATAAACACTATTCATGCAATTGTACATAATTTTACATGACACATGACGTTGGCAGAATCTTTTTTAATACCGCACAAATAAATGATCGAAATGGCAGGCTACTTTGACACTGAGAAAACTAGAATCTGAGATCAATAAAAACGACCTTGTCTTAAATTCAATAGCCTGGCTCACCCAATGACACGGTGCTCACTCGCTGGTGATGGCTGATGAGCTCGCGCCAAAAAAAAAAATTTTTTTTTCTAAAACAATATTTGAAAGTTGATTAAATATGTTGGTAGCCTAGCATAGTCTTCTCTTTTCAGCAGGAGCCATTTGCTTTCCAACCCGTGTTTTCCCTCAATTGTGGCTCAGCGGTCTAAGGCACTGCATCTCAGTGCTAGAGGCGTTACTACAGACCCTGGTTCGATCCTGGGCTGTATCACCAACGGCCAGAATTGGGAGTCCCATAGGGCGGCGCACATTTGGCTCAGTGTAGTCCGGGTTAGGGGATGGTTTGGCCGGGGTAAGCCCTGTTCCTAGGCCGTCAATGTAAATAAGAATTTGTTCTTAACTGACTTGCCTAGTTAAATAAAGGTTAAATAAAACATATTTGAAATATTGCTAAAGGGCTGTTTTGTCTGCATGCTGTTTTCTCACTGACAGATTTGCCTCGTGTTCCCCACTCTAGGCTATTCCTTACTATCGGGCTACAGTGGCAATTTTAGCATGTAAATCTTGATGGGGCAAAAAAAAAATGGATGACCATTTAAAATGTATTTTACCAGTCTGAGCTTTTTTTTCTGAGTTCCCAGTTGTCTTTAACTCTCTGAAGTCTGAGATTTCCCAGTTCCGAGTTTCCAGTTGTTTTGAACACAGCAGAAGTCATGCTGGATTGACAGCATGGCCAATGTATTCAACCTTATCTGTCCAATGACATGTGCATGTTTATCCTTTTAAGCTTGGAAAAGAGACCCTGAAACCCAGACTTGGACCACAACCCACTGAATAGCAGGTTAGTGATTGCTTTGCAACGCTTGCAGTTAGCCACTGATTCCTTCCAAATCACTCATCGTTGGATTTGCGATTTCCAACTTAGTAGTGTAATGTTTATGTCCAATTGCCGATGAGCACAGATATGTTTTATCTATAATTTCTCCTCATATCACAAGGATTGAGAATTATTTGCCAGTAATTGTCAACACGATTCATCATGATGACTGCTTGTTTAGCTTGCTAGCTAGCATATTGAAAGTATGATGTTGATATGATCAGTTCAATCAAAGCTACTGTAGATATAACGTGATTTGATGTCATTTTATCTGTGGCCAATGACCTTGAGCCTTCTTGAATGGGTACCTCTAATGTACAGTAATTATATGGCAGCACCCAAGGGGCTTGAATTTTTGAGCTCTCCCCGTAGATTTTGTAGTGATGTAATGTCCCCATTAGCTGAGCCAATCACGGTGCAAGTAGAGAACATTATCAACCACAATGCTCTGTATTTTCCACTGGCTGCCACCACCATAGACAGCACTGAGCTCGGCTGAAAAACCTACATTTTGGAGCTGTCTTACTCAAGAAAGCGACCGTGTTTGTATGCAGCTTTATTAACTGAATGATTTTGGGGGTTTTACATTGTTTGCAAACTGATAGGTAACACGTATTAATGGCTAAATAACATGCAAAAAAGGCACACAAATAGATAAACAGGCTCTGCCCCACCTGCCCTGAATGACGGGGTTGCCACTGTTGGGCTACAATCCACAGCTAGGCTATTTTTAAAATCTATTGAGACTCTGTGGCTGAATTATAGGCCTTCTCATGGTGAAGTAGGTTATTCGGAATTATTTCATTTATTCCTGAACAGACAGCATAACTTTGGTAAATGTATTTACATGTATCAGGGGTGCTGCAGTTCCTTCAGAACCCTTTATGCGATTCTATAAGGAAATACATTATGTGCAAAGCTGGAGAGATGAGAGTTGAAGGCTCGTGTCTTTCAGAGCAGAGAAGGAGGTATATCATAGAAAGGGAAACTCTTTCTAGTTCTGTGAGAGATACTGGCACACTTCTCACACAGCCACGCGTTGGTCTCAAACATAGGTTACAATGGTGCGCAAATCATAAACCCAGGCCGGCCCAACCTAAATACATTATTTGAAAATTAGGCTGAAAATCAACTTTTTCACGTTATATATATTTTTTTGTGGTGGCAGGATAATGAACAAAGAGGCAACTTGAATTAACTTTGATCGCTTTTATAAGAATTTTTACATTGCAAAAAGTGACAATTATTTTTCATGCCACAAGAGGTACCGGATCCGGCCAAATAGGTTCCGGTGCCGGATATTGTGACTTTATTATGTTGACACTTTTAGGTGAAATGAACAGATACGAGGCTGAAACGATGGATTTAAGGCTTCCTTCATGCCATTACAAGTAGCCTAAATATCCTTCTGATCTCTTTCGTGGGTTTCAGTTAGAGGACAGGTGACGGATAGGATCATATCAATCAAGTGTGTTTGGGATTGCATGTGTAGGCTCTGAAATAGCACAGATACAATTTATCATGTTCTTTTTCTCTCCATACTTCACTTACAGTAAACAACACCTATATTGATTCTGCAGATACATACAGAGTGGGTCCTTTCTCCTTGAGAGAGAGACTGGCTAGAAATATGTGTCTATCCTGCCATGAGGTCAGACACCATTGTGTTCCTCTGGGAACCCGTTTTAAATCAAATCAAATGTTATTTGTCACATGCTCTGAATTCTACAGGTATGGATAGACCTTACCATTAAATGCTTACTTACAAGCCCTTAATATATTCCTCTAAGGGCTCAGATCCCGCTAGCGGGATTAAAATCGACAACATCCGGTGAAGCTGGAACGCACAATCTGGAGCCTATTGTAGAGTATATCCCATAGGTTAGCATTGAAACGGCCTGTGACCTCAACATTTTTTAATTCCGGATGGATTTTCCTCTGGTTTTTGCCTGCCATATCAGTTCTGTTATACTCACAGACAATTTTAACAGTTTTAGAAACTTAAGAGTGTTTCCTATCCAATGCTACCAATTATATGCATATCCTAGTTTCTGGGCCTGAGTAACAGGCAGTTTACTTTGGGCACGTCAGTCATCCGGAACTTCAGGATACTGCCCTTAGCCCTAAGAGAGCTTAACCAACAATGCAGAAGTAAGTAAGTAAATATTAGAGCCAGTTTCATCATAGCGCTTGATGGTTTTTGCGACTGTACTTGAAGAAACTTCAAAAGTTCTTGAATTCTTCCGGATTGACTGACCTTCATGTCTTAAAGTAATGATGGATTGTCGTTTCTCTTTGCTTATTTGAGCTGTTCTTACCATAATATTGACTTGGTCTTTTACCAGATAGGGCCATCTTCTGTATACCCCCCCTACATTCCCACAACACAACTGATTGGCTTAAACACATTAAGAAGGAAAGACATTTCACAAATTAACTTTTAACAAGGCAAACCTGTTAATTGAAATGCATTCCAGGTGACTACCTTATGAAGCCGGTTGAGAAAATGCCAACAGTGTGCAAAACTGTCATCAAGGAAAAGGGTGGCTACTTTGAAGAATCTAAAATATTAAATATATTTTGATTTGTTTAACACTTTTTAAGTTACTATATGATTCCATATGAGTAATTTCATACTTGTGATGTCTTCACTATTATTCTACATTCTAGAAAATAATAAAAAATAAAGAAAAATCCTGGAATAAGTAGGTGTATCCAAACCTATGACTAGTACTGTGTATAGCAGTGCTATTTGCAGTTAGCTCCAGGTAAACGTTGCAATTCTTCAGCCATTCCTAAACCAAAAACGACATACATGTGGAAAGTACCAAAGCAAATGATCTAATGATTCTGACTCTTTGCAGCAAAGCAAAATCTGCAGAGCTGGGATGGTTGTATCCCCATATATATAACATTCTATTGGTTGCAAGAATTTTGTATAATAATTTAAATAGAAAAACTCAACGTTTTGAATCAAGTGTTGTTTGGTGTATCAGTTCATACATAAACCATGTGCCGTGGAATCGGTACATCCAAAATATCTTCCCAACTATTTTGCAATCTACATGGCACAGCTGTACATTTTTTGGTCCTTAAATGAAAGTGGTATACTTTTTCATCCATCACAATTTTCTTTAGACAATTTTGGTCTTTAATGCAGGGCCGACAGACAAGTTTCTTACTTTCTCCCTCTTCCATTTTTGCAGTAATGCAGCAATTATTTGGTTGTAATTTTGTGAAGACCAGCCCTTTCCATATTTTTATGTTAGCTGCATGTGTGACATAACTCCACCAGTCCTATTTATGATATCATTCACTTTTTATTCCTGCATCGGTCTCTTATCATTATACAATGTGACATATGGCATGTATTAAAAATAGTGATATTTTGGAGATTTATTTCATTTTCAAATAACTGAAAGGGAGAGGTTGTAATCTGAATAAAGGGAAAGGGCCATTCTTGAACATGGGGCGAGACATTCCTACTAATCTGCTAGAAGACCCGTTTGGAAATGATCTAGATCCTCTGAGGCTGTGGAGGGATCCAAGTTGTGGATTTAAAAGAAAACATGAATCAGTGGTTAATGACACCTTTCTTATTATGCCATGGATTTATAGGCCCTTGATACTAGTGTTGTATCTGATTTTAATAGCCAACATTTCGATGGCCATAATAACTAGATATGCCGAAAGTGGACAACCTTGTTTTACTTCTCTTGACAGTTTAAAACTTTCTGAGACGTAGTCATTATTTATTATTTTACATTCTAGGGCTACTATATTTAACTTTAACCCATTGTTTAAGAGATTTTCCAAAACTTTTATATTCTAGGCATTTACAGTGCATTTGGAAAGTGTTCAGACTCCTTGACTTTTTCCACATTTTACATTACAGCCTTATACTAAAATTGATTAAATTGTTTATTTCCCTCATGAATCCACACACAACACCACATGATGACAAAGCAAATTTATAAGAACATTTTTTGGAAATATCACAGTTACATAAGTATTCAGACCCTATACTCAGTCCTTTGTTGAAGCACCTTTGGTAGCAATTACGCCCTCAAGTCCTCTTGGGTATAACACTACAAGCTTGGCACACCTGTATTTGGGGAGTTTCTCCCATTCTTCTCTGACAATCCTCTCAAGCTTTGTCAGGTTGGATGGGGAATGTCACTGCACAGCTATTTTCAGGTCTCTCCAGCGATGTTCGATACGGTTCAAGTCCTGGCTCCGGCTAGGCCACTTAAGGACATTCAGAGAATTGTCCCGAAGCCACTTCTGCATCGTCTTGGCTATGTGCTTAGGTTTGTTGTCCTGTTGGAAGGTGAACCTTCGCCCCAGCCTGAGGTGCTGCGCGCTCTGGAGCAGGTTCTCATCAAGGATCTCTCTGTACTTTGCTCCATTCACCTTTCCCTCGATCCTGACTAGTCTCCAAGTCCCTGCCACTGAAAAACATCCCCACAGGATGAGGCTGCCATCACCATGCTTCACCACAGGGATCGTGCCTGGTTTCCTCCAGACGTGACACTAGGTATTCAGGCCATAAAGTTCAATATTGGTTTCATCATGGTCTGACAGTGGTCTGACAGTCCTTTATGTGCGTTTCAGCAAACGCACCTAAAGCAAACGCACCGTACTACACCGGCTTCCTTTTACTGAGGAGTGGCTTCCTTCTGGCAACTCTACCATAAAGGCCTGATTGGTGGCGTGCTGCAGAGATGGCTGTCCTTCTGGAAGGTTCTCCCATCTCCACAGAGGAACTCTGGAGCTCTGTCAGAGTCACCATCAGGTTCTTCGTCACCTCCCTGACCAAGGCTCTTCTCCCCTGATTGCTCCGCCCGACCAAAGTCAGCTATGAATACCAGGCCTGGTTTCCCAGATTTGTCAGTGTTCTATTGTTTCCAGTACTTGTCTTTTCTCCAATGTATCGTCCATGTAAAAAAAAACAGTCTGATTAGAATGAATAATATCCAACAATACAAATGCTATGCTAGAATTTTTGCATCACAGCACTGAAGTGTAAGGGGCCTCAAAAAAATAAAAATCGACTGGATCTTTATATTTACCACTTGGGTAATGTTTCAGTAATAACGAAATCAGACATTCTTGCTGAGTATCTGATAATCTAGCATTTAATATGAATGGTTAAAGTATGCTAATAACGGTCCTCTGAGTGGAAATTATGCAAGAGTAATGTACACTACCATTGAAAAGTTTGGGGTCACTTCGAAATGTACTTGTTTTTGAAATAAAATCACTTTTTTTGTCCATTAAAATAACATCAAATTGATCAGAAATACAGTGTAAACATGGTTAATGTTGTAAATGACTATTGTAGCTGTAAACTGTGTTCCAGTGGCATGTTGTGTTAGCTAATCCAAGTTTATTGTTTTAAAAGGGTAATTGATCATTAGAAAACCCTTTTGCAATTATGTTAGCACAGCTGAAAACTGTTGTTCTGATTAAAGAAGCAATAAAACTGGCCGCCTTTAGACTGGTTGAGTATCTGGAGCATCAGCAGTTGTGGGTTTGATTACAGGCTCAAAATGGCCAGAAACAAAGAACTGTCTTCTGAAACTCGTCAGTCTATTCTTGTTCTGAGAAAGGAAGGCTATTTCATGCGAGAAATTGCCAAGAGGCTGAAGATCTCGGAAAACGGTTTGTACTACTCCATTCACAGAACAAAGCGAACTGTCTCTAACCAGATAGAATAGAAAGAGGAGTGGGAGCCCCCGGTGCACAACTGAGCAAGATGACAAGTGCATTACAGTGTCTAGTTTGAGAAACAGACGCCTCACAAGTCCTCAACTGGCAGCTTCATTAAATAGTACCCGCAAAACACCAGTCTCAACATCAACAGTGAAGAGGCGACTTCGGGGTGCTGGCCTTTTAGGCAGAGTTGCAAAGAAAAAGCCATATCTCAGACTGGCCAATAAAAAGAAAAGATTAAGATGGGCAAAAGAACACAGACACTGGAGAGAGGAAATAACAGCTGCTACACAATATCTAAGGAAGTCTCGAGCTATTGCTCACCTGAGGTAGAGTTTCTCATGATAAGCTGTAGACCACACTACCTACTGAGAGAGTTTTCATCTGTAAAAAATCTAATCGTACTACACCGGCTCTGACGCTCGTCGGATGTGGCAGGGCTTGCAAAACAATACAGACTACAAAGGGAAACACAGCCGAGAGCTGCCCAGTAACACGAGCCTAGCAGACGAGCTAAACTACTTTTATGCTCGTTTTGAGGCAAAGAACACTGAAAAATGCATGAGAGCACCAGCTGTTCAGAAAAACTGTGATCACGCTCTCCGCAGCCAATTTGAGTAAGACCATTAAACAGGTCAACATTCACAAGTGCCGCAGGGCCAGACGGATTAACAGGACGTGTGCTGCGAGCATGCTCTGACCAACTGGAAAGTGTCTTCACTGACATTTTCAACCTCTCCCTGTCCGAGTCTATAATACCAACATGTTTTAAGTATATAATAATAATAATATATGCCATTTAGCAGACGCTTTTATCCAAAGCGACTTACAGTCATGTGTGCATACATTCTACGTATGGGTGGTCCCGGGAATCGAACCCACTACCCTGGCGTTACAAGCGCCATGCTCTACCAACTGAGCTACAGAAGGACCACCATAGTGACTGTGCCCACTACCGAGCCGTAACACTCACATCTGTAGCCACAATGTGCTTTGAAAGGCTGGTCATTGCTCACATCAACACCATTATCCCAGAAACCCCAGACCCACTCCAATTTGCATACCACCCCAACAGATCCACAGATGATGCAATCTCTATTGAACTCCACACTGCCCTTTCTCACTTGGACTAAAGGAACACCTATGTGAGAATGCTACTCATTGACTATAGCTCAGCTTTCAACACCATAGTGCCCTCAAAGCTCATCACTAAGCTAAGGACCATGGGATATCTCCCTCTGCAACTGGTTCCTGGACTTCCTGAAGGGACGTCCCCACATCCGCCATGATGATCCTCAACACAGGGGCCCCTCAGGGGTGTGTACTCAGTCCAGTCCTGCACTCCCTGTTCATGACTGTACGGCCAGGCACGACTCCAACACCATCATTAAGTTTGCCAATGACACAACAGTGTGATCACCGACAATGATGAGACAGCCTATAGGGAGGAGGTGAGAGACCTGACCGTGTGGTGGCAGGACAACAACCTCAACGTGATCAAGACAAAGGAGATGATTGTGGACTACAGGCAAAAGAGGACCGAGCACACCCACATTCTCATCGACGGGGCTGCAGTGGAGCAGGTTGAGAACTTCAAGTTCCTTGGTGTCCACATCACCAACAAACTAACATGGTCTAAGCACACCAAGACTGTCGTGAAGAGGGCACGACAAAACATATTCCCCCTCAGGAGACTGATGCCTAAGCCAGCTCATCGGGCTTCCACGTCCTAGCTGGCTCGAGAGGTTTCTTTGCCTCGGTTGGCTCGTCAGGTTCCCATCCCATGTCATGCTCCGCCGGATCATCGGGCTTCAACGCCGCAGCGGGATCGCCAGGCGTTCTTGTCTCAGCCGGCTCGCCAGGCTCCCATGCCGCAGCCGGTTCGTGGGGAGTTTACCCCCAGCCGGATTGCCCAGCGCTCATGTCTCGGCCAGCTCACCCAGGTGGGATGCCGGGTGGCGCTCCTAGAGTGGGGGGGGTACTGTCACGCCTGCTCCCTCTCTTCCCCCCTGGCGCTTGAGGGCGCCAGGCTGCCCTGCATTACTCACTCCTGCCACCATCATTACGCACACCTGCTTTCCCTCGTCACGCGCTTCAACGATACTGGACTCACCTGGACTCACTCAATCACCTGTTTATTACCTCACCTATACTCACCTGGACTCATTCAATCACCTCCCCTATACTCACCTGGACTCATTCAATCACCTGTTTATTACCTCCCCTATACTCACCTGGACTCACTCAATCACCTGTTTATTACCTCCCCTATACTCACCTGGACTCACTCAATCACCTGTTTATTACCTCCCCTATACTCACCTGGACTCACTCAATCACCTGTTTATTACCTCCCCTATACTCACCTGGACTCATTCAATCACCTGTTTATTACATCCCCTATACTCACCTGGACTCACTCAATCACCTGTTTATTACCTCCCCTATACTCAACTGGACTCACTCAATCACCTGTTTATTACCTCCCCTATACTCACCTGGACTCACTCAATCACCTGTTTATTACCTCCCCTATACTCACCTGGACTCATTCAATCACCTGTTTATTACCTCCCCCATACTCACCTGGACTCATTCAATCACCTGTTTATTACCTCCCCCATACTCACCTGGACTCACTCAATCACCTGTTTATTACCTCCCCTATACTCACCTGGACTCATTCAATCACCTGTTTATTACCTCCCCTATACTCACCTGGACTCATTCAATCACCTGTTTATTACCTCCCCATACTCACCTGGACTCACTCAATCACCTGTTTATTACCTCCCTATACTCACCTGGACTCATTCAATCACCTGTTTATTACCTCCCCTATACTCACCTGGACTCATTCAATCACCTGTTTATTACCTCCCCCATACTCACCTGGACTCACTCAATCACCTGTTTATTACCTCCCCTATACTCACCTGGACTCATTCAATCACCTGTTTATTACCTCCCCTATACTCACCTGGACTCATTCAATCACCTGTTTATTACCTCCCCTATACTCACCTGGACTCACTCAATCAGCTGTTTATTACCTCCCCTATACTCACCTGGACTCATTCAATCACCTGTTTATTACCTCCCCCATACTCACCTGGACTCACTCAATCACCTGTTTATTACCTCCCCTATACTCACCTGGACTCATTCAATCACCTGTTTATTACCTCCCCTATACTCACCTGGACTCACTCAATCACCTGTTTATTACCTCCCCTATACTCACCTGGACTCACTCAATCACCTGTTTATTACCTCCCCTATACTCACCTGGACTCACTCAATCACCTGTTTATTACCTCCCCTATACTCACATGGACTCATTCAATCACCTGTTTACTACCTCCCCTATACTCACCTGGACTCATTCAATCACCTGTTTATTACCTCCCCTATACTCACCTGGACTCACTCAATCACCTGTTTATTACCTCCCCTATACTCACCTGGACTCACTCAATCACCTGTTTATTACCTCCCTATACTCACCTGGACTCACTCAATCACCTGTTTATTACCTCCCCTATACTCACCTGGACTCATTCAATCACCTGTTTATTACCTCCCTATACTCACCTGGACTCATTCAATCACCTGTTTATTACCTCCCCCATACTCACCTGGACTCACTCAATCACCTGTTTATTACCTCCCTATACTCACCTGGACTCACTCAATCACCTGTTTATTACCTCCCTATACTCACCTGGACTCACTCAATCACCTGTTTATTACCTCCCCTATACTCACCTGGACTCACTCAATCAGCTGTTTATTACCTCCCCTATACTCACCTGGACTCACTCAATCACCTGTTTATTACCTCCCCCATACTCACCTGGACTCACTCAATCAGCTGTTTATTACCTCCCCTATACTCACCTGGACTCATTCAATCACCTGTTTATTACCTCCCCTATACTCACCTGGACTCACTCAATCACCTGTTTATTACCTCCCCTATACTCACCTGGACTCACTCAATCACATGTTTATTACCTCCCCTATACTCACCTGGACTCATTCAATCACCTGTTTATTACCTCCCCTATACTCACCTGGACTCACTCAATCACCTGTTTATTACCTCCCCTATACTCACCTGGACTCATTCAATCACCTGTTTATTACCTCCCCTATACTCACCTGGACTCACTCAATCACCTGTTTATTACCTCCCCTATACTCACCTGGACTCATTCAATCACCTGTTTATTACCTCCCCTATACTCACCTGGACTCATTCAATCACCTGTTTATTACCTCCCTATACTCACCTGGACTCACTCAATCACCTGTTTATTACCTCCCCTATACTCACCTGGACTCACTCAATCACCTGTTTATTACCTCCCTATACTCACCTGGACTCACTCAATCACCTGTTTATTACCTCCCCTATACTCACCTGGACTCATTCAATCACCTGTTTATTACCTCCCTATACTCACCTGGACTCACTCAATCACCTGTTTATTACCTCCCTATACTCACCTGGACTCACTCAATCACCTGTTTATTACCTCCCCTATACTCACCTGGACTCACTCAATCACCTGTTTATTACCTCCCCTATACTCACCTGGACTCATTCAATCACCTGTTTATTACCTCCCCTATACTCACCTGGACTCATTCAATCACCTGTTTATTACCTCCCCCATACTCACCTGGACTCACTCAATCACCTGTTTATTACCTCCCCTATACTCACCTGGACTCACTCAATCACCTGTTTATTACCTCCCCTATACTCACCTGGACTCACTCAATCACCTGTTTATTACCTCCCCTATACTCACCTGGACTCACTCAATCAGCTGTTTATTACCTCCCCTATACTCACCTGGACTCACTCAATCACCTGTTTATTACCTCCCCTATACTCACCTGGACTCACTCAATCAGCTGTTTATTACCTCCCCTATACTCACCTGGACTCACTCAATCACCTGTTTATTACCTCCCCTATACTCACCTGGACTCATTCAATCACCTGTTTATTACCTCCCCCATACTCACCTGGACTCACTCAATCACCTGTTTATTACCTCCCCATACTCACCTGGACTCACTCAATCACCTGTTTATTACCTCCCCTATACTCACCTGGACTCATTCAATCACCTGTTTATTACCTCCCCCATACTCACCTGGACTCACTCAATCACCTGTTTATTACCTCCCCCATACTCACCTGGACTCATTCAATCACCTGTTTATTACCTCCCCTATACTCACCTGGACTCATTCAATCACCTGTTTATTACCTCCCCTATACTCACCTGGACTCATTCAATCACCTGTTTATTACCTCCCCATACTCACCTGGACTCACTCAATCACCTGTTTATTACCTCCCTATACTCACCTGGACTCATTCAATCACCTGTTTATTACCTCCCTATACTCACCTGGACTCATTCAATCACCTGTTTATTACCTCCCCCATACTCACCTGGACTCACTCAATCACCTGTTTATTACCTCCCTATACTCACCTGGACTCATTCAATCACCTGTTTATTACCTCCCCTATACTCACCTGGACTCATTCAATCACCTGTTTATTACCTCCCCTATACTCACCTGGACTCATTCAATCACCTGTTTATTACCTCCCCCATACTCACCTGGACTCACTCAATCACCTGTTTATTACCTCCCCTATACTCACCTGGACTCATTCAATCACCTGTTTATTACCTCCCCTATACTCACCTGGACTCACTCAATCACCTGTTTATTACCTCCCCTATACTCACCTGGACTCACTCAATCACCTGTTTATTACCTCCCCTATACTCACCTGGACTCACTCAATCACCTGTTTATTACCTCCCTATACTCACCTGGACTCACTCAATCACCTGTTTATTACCTCCCCTATACTCACATGGACTCATTCAATCACCTGTTTACTACCTCCCTATACTCACCTGGACTCATTCAATCACCTGTTTATTACCTCCCCTATACTCACCTGGACTCACTCAATCACCTGTTTATTACCTCCCCTATACTCACCTGGACTCACTCAATCACCTGTTTATTACCTCCCCTATACTCACCTGGACTCACTCAATCACCTGTTTATTACCTCCCCTATACTCACCTGGACTCATTCAATCACCTGTTTATTACCTCCCCTATACTCACCTGGACTCATTCAATCACCTGTTTATTACCTCCCCCATACTCACCTGGACTCACTCAATCACCTGTTTATTACCTCCCCTATACTCACCTGGACTCACTCAATCACCTGTTTATTACCTCCCCTATACTCACCTGGACTCACTCAATCACCTGTTTATTACCTCCCCTATACTCACCTGGACTCACTCAATCAGCTGTTTATTACCTCCCCTATACTCACCTGGACTCACTCAATCACCTGTTTATTACCTCCCCTATACTCACCTGGACTCACTCAATCAGCTGTTTATTACCTCCCCCATACTCACCTGGACTCACTCAATCAGCTGTTTATTACCTCCCCTATACTCACCTGGACTCATTCAATCACCTGTTTATTACCTCCCCTATACTCACCTGGACTCACTCAATCACCTGTTTATTACCTCCCCTATACTCACCTGGACTCACTCAATCACCTGTTTATTACCTCCCCCATACTCACCTGGACTCACTCAATCACCTGTTTATTACCTCCCCTATACTCACCTGGACTCACTCAATCACCTGTTTATTACCTCCCCCATACTCACCTGGACTCACTCAATCAGCTGTTTATTACCTCCCCTATACTCACCTGGACTCATTCAATCACCTGTTTATTACCTCCCCTATACTCACCTGGACTCACTCAATCACCTGTTTATTACCTCCCCTATACTCACCTGGACTCACTCAATCACATGTTTATTACCTCCCCTATACTCACCTGGACTCATTCAATCACCTGTTTATTACCTCCCCTATACTCACCTGGACTCACTCAATCACCTGTTTATTACCTCCCTATACTCACCTGGACTCATTCAATCACCTGTTTATTACCTCCCCTATACTCACCTGGACTCACTCAATCACCTGTTTATTACCTCCCCTATACTCACCTGGACTCACTCAATCACCTGTTTATTACCTCCCTATACTCACCTGGACTCACTCAATCACCTGTTTATTACCTCCCTATACTCACCTGGACTCACTCAATCACCTGTTTATTACCTCCCCTATACTCACCTGGACTCACTCAATCACCTGTTTATTACCTCCCCTATACTCACCTGGACTCATTCAATCACCTGTTTATTACCTCCCCTATACTCACCTGGACTCATTCAATCACCTGTTTATTACCTCCCCCATACTCACCTGGACTCACTCAATCACCTGTTTATTACCTCCCTATACTCACCTGGACTCACTCAATCACCTGTTTATTACCTCCCTATACTCACCTGGACTCACTCAATCACCTGTTTATTACCTCCCCTATACTCACCTGGACTCACTCAATCACCTGTTTATTACCTCCCCTATACTCACCTGGACTCACTCAATCAGCTGTTTATTACCTCCCCTATACTCACCTGGACTCACTCAATCACCTGTTTATTACCTCCCCCATACTCACCTGGACTCACTCAATCAGCTGTTTATTACCTCCCTATACTCACCTGGACTCATTCAATCACCTGTTTATTACCTCCCTATACTCACCTGGACTCACTCAATCACCTGTTTATTACCTCCCTATACTCACCTGGACTCACTCAATCACATGTTTATTACCTCCCCTATACTCACCTGGACTCATTCAATCACCTGTTTATTACCTCCCCTATACTCACCTGGACTCACTCAATCACCTGTTTATTACCTCCCCTATACTCACCTGGACTCATTCAATCACCTGTTTATTACCTCCCTATACTCACCTGGACTCACTCAATCACCTGTTTATTACCTCCCTATACTCACCTGGACTCATTCAATCACCTGTTTATTACCTCCCCTATACTCACCTGGACTCATTCAATCACCTGTTTATTACCTCCCTATACTCACCTGGACTCACTCAATCACCTGTTTATTACCTCCCCTATACTCACCTGGACTCACTCAATCACCTGTTTATTACCTCCCTATACTCACCTGGACTCACTCAATCAGCTGTTTATTACCTCCCCTATACTCACCTGGACTCACTCAATCACCTGTTTATTACCTCCCCTATACTCACCTGGACTCACTCAATCAGCTGTTTATTACCTCCCTATACTCACCTGGACTCACTCAATCACCTGTTTATTACCTCCCCTATACTCACCTGGACTCATTCAATCACCTGTTTATTACCTCCCCCATACTCACCTGGACTCACTCAATCACCTGTTTATTACCTCCCCCATACTCACCTGGACTCACTCAATCACCTGTTTATTACCTCCCCTATACTCACCTGGACTCATTCAATCACCTGTTTATTACCTCCCCCATACTCACCTGGACTCACTCAATCACCTGTTTATTACCTCCCCATACTCACCTGGACTCACTCAATCACCTGTTTATTACCTCCCCTATACTCACCTGGACTCATTCAATCACCTGTTTATTACCTCCCCCATACTCACCTGGACTCACTCAATCACCTGTTTATTACCTCCCCTATACTCACCTGGACTCACTCAATCACCTGTTTATTACCTCCCTATACTCACCTGGACTCACTCAATCACCTGTTTATTACCTCCCCTATACTCACCTGGACTCACTCAATCACCTGTTTATTACCTCCCCTATACTCACCTGGACTCACTCAATCACCTGTTTATTACCTCCCCTATACTCACCTGGACTCACTCAATCACCTGTTTATTACCTCCCTATACTCACCTGGACTCACTCAATCACCTGTTTATTACCTCCCCTATACTCACCTGGACTCACTCAATCACCTGTTTATTACCTCCCCTATACTCACCTGGACTCATTCAATCACCTGTTTATTACCTCCCTATACTCACCTGGACTCACTCAATCACCTGTTTATTACCTCCCCTATACTCACCTGGACTCACTCAATCACCTGTTTATTACCTCCCCTATACTCACCTGGACTCACTCAATCACCTGTTTATTACCTCCCCTATACTCACCTGGACTCATTCAATCACCTGTTTATTACCTCCCCTATACTCACCTGGACTCATTCAATCACCTGTTTATTACCTCCCCCATACTCACCTGGACTCACTCAATCACCTGTTTATTACCTCCCTATACTCACCTGGACTCACTCAATCACCTGTTTATTACCTCCCTATACTCACCTGGACTCACTCAATCACCTGTTTATTACCTCCCCTATACTCACCTGGACTCACTCAATCAGCTGTTTATTACCTCCCCTATACTCACCTGGACTCACTCAATCACCTGTTTATTACCTCCCCTATACTCACCTGGACTCACTCAATCAGCTGTTTATTACCTCCCCTATACTCACCTGGACTCACTCAATCACCTGTTTATTACCTCCCCTATACTCACCTGGACTCATTCAATCACCTGTTTATTACCTCCCCCATACTCACCTGGACTCACTCAATCACCTGTTTATTACCTCCCCCATACTCACCTGGACTCACTCAATCACCTGTTTATTACCTCCCCTATACTCACCTGGACTCATTCAATCACCTGTTTATTACCTCCCCCATACTCACCTGGACTCACTCAATCACCTGTTTATTACCTCCCCCATACTCACCTGGACTCACTCAATCACCTGTTTATTACCTCCCCTATACTCACCTGGACTCATTCAATCACCTGTTTATTACCTCCCCCATACTCACCTGGACTCACTCAATCACCTGTTTATTACCTCCCCTATACTCACCTGGACTCACTCAATCACCTGTTTATTACCTCCCCTATACTCACCTGGACTCACTCAATCACCTGTTTATTACCTCCCTATACTCACCTGGACTCACTCAATCACCTGTTTATTACCTCCCCTATACTCACCTGGACTCACTCAATCACCTGTTTATTACCTCCCCTATACTCACCTGGACTCACTCAATCACCTGTTTATTACCTCCCCCATACTCACCTGGACTCATTCAATCACCTGTTTATTACCTCCCCCATACTCACCTGGACTCACTCAATCACCTGTTTATTACCTCCCCTATACTCACCTGGACTCACTCAATCACCTGTTTATTACCTCCCCCATACTCACCTGGACTCACTCAATCACCTGTTTATTACCTCCCCTATACTCACCTGGACTCACTCAATCACCTGTTTATTACCTCCCCTATACTCACCTGGACTCACTCAATCACCTGTTTATTACCTCCCCTATACTCACCTGGACTCACTCAATCACCTGTTTATTACCTCCCCTATACTCACCTGGACTCACTCAATCACCTGTTTATTACCTCCCCTATACTCACCTGGACTCACTCAATCACCTGTTTATTACCTCCCCTATACTCACCTGGACTCACTCAATCACCTGTTTATTACCTCCCCCATACTCACCTGGACTCACTCAATCACCTGGTTGCAATTGTAAATGAGAACTTGTTCTCAACTGGCCTACCTGGTTAAATAACGGTGAAATTTAAAATCTAAAATTAAAATAGTAACTTTAATAACTCTACCTACATGTACATATTACCTCAACTAACCGGTGTCCCCGTACATTGACTCTGTACCGGTACCCCTTATATATAGTCTCGCTATTGTTATTCTACTGCTGTTCTTTAATTACTTGTTACTTTTATTTCTTATTATCAGTAAAAAAAAACTGCGTTGTCGGTTTAGGGCCCGTAAGTAAGCATTTCACTGTAAGGTCTACACCTGTTGTATTCGGAGCATGTGACTAATAAAATTGGATTTGATTTATATGAGATCAGATGATGTTCCTGACACTGTTCACACTGTAACACAGACTATATTTGACTCACAATTCTGGCAGCTTGGAACAGTGTAACTTCAAGGTGTTCTGGTGTTGTTGCACGGTCGAGTGATGTGAATTTATGATCTTAGTCACACATGGTTAGCAGATGTTAATGTGAGTGTAGCGGAATGCTTGTGCTTCTAGTTCCGACAATGCAGTAATAACCAACGAGTAATCTAACCTATCAATTCCACAACTACTACCTTATACACACAAGTGTAAAGGGATGAAGAATATGTACATAAAAATATATGAATGAGTGATGGTACAGAACGGCATAGGCAAGATGCAGTAGATGGTATCAGTATATACATATGAGATGAGTAATGTAGGGTATGTAAACATAAAAGTGGCATAGTTTAAAGTGGCTAGTGATACATGTATTACATAAAGATGGCAAGATGCAGTAGATGGTATAGAGTACAGTATATACATATGAGATGAGTAATGTAGGGTATGTAAACAGTATATAAAGTGGCTGTCACATTCGTGGTAATAATGGTTGGACCAAGCTGCAGCGCAATATGGTTTCCACATAATTTATTAAAGTGAAAAACCTAGAACAAAAGAAATAAAGAAACAAACAACGAACCGTGACTAACGAGACGCTACGTAAACTAACTCAAAACTACATACATTCAAACAATATCCCATAACCCACAGGTGGAAAAATGCAACTTAAGTATGATTCCCAATTAGAGACAATGATTACCAGCTGCCTCTAATTGGGAATCATACACAAACCCCAACATAGAAAATAAACCTAGAACCGCACATAGAAATAATAAACTAGACTAAAACTCCTAGTCACGCCCTGACCTACTCTACCATAGAAAATATAGGCTTTCTATGGTCAGGACGTGACAGTGACATTGTTTAAAGTGGCTAGTGATACATTTTTACATACATTTTTTCCATTATTAAAGTGGCTGGAGTTGAGTTATGGATTTTAGAGCTGTTGAGTTATATCTATAACATGAAAGGGTACTTTGGCTGTTCCCATAGCAGAACCCTTTGAAGAACCTTTATTGGTTTCAGGTAGAACTCTTTGCATCCATGTAGAAGAGGGTTCAACCCTATCTGAAACCAAATAAGGTAATCCTATGGGGACAGCCAAAGAACCCCTTTGGAACGCTTTTTTTTCTAAGAGTGTATTCATTAAAGAGAAATCCCTGAACAGACCTTTTAGTCATTTTGAATCTTAAAAGTTCCTAGGAATTTATCTTCTTAGGGCTAAACTGTTACCCTTAGGTTTATCAGACCAACTGTAAGGGGCAAAGGCAGGTTGTTTGCACACACACACACACACACACACACACACACACACACACACACACACACACACACACACACACACACACACACACACACACACACACACACACACACACACACACACACACACACACACACACACACACACACACACACACACACACACACACACAGATTTTAACCATAAAGTGTCTAATGGTGGGGAGAAGGCGATAGGAGCAGACCGGTGTCTACAGGGAAGGTGGCAGCGGTAGGAGCAGACCTGTGTCTACAGGGAAGGTGGCAGCGGTAGGAGCAGACCTGTGTCTACAGGGAAGGTGGCAGCGGTAGGAGCAGACCTGTGTCTACAGGGAAGGTGGCAGCGGTAGGAGCAGACCTTTGTCTACAGGGAAGGTGGCAGCGGTAGGAGCAGACCTGTGTCTACAGGGAAGGTGGCAGCGGTAGGAGCAGACCTGTGTCTACAGGGAAGGTGGCAGCGGTAGGAGCAGACCTGTGTCTACAGGGAAGGTGGCAGCGGTAGGAGCAGACCTGTGTCTACAGGGAAGGTGGCAGCGGTAGGAGCAGACCTGTGTCTACAGGGAAGGTGGCAGACCGTGTCTACAGGGAAGGTGGAGCAGACCTGTGTCTACAGGGAAGGTGGCAGCGGTAGGAGCAGACCGGTGTCTACAGGGAAGGTGGCAGCGGTAGGAGCAGACCGGTGTCTACAGGGAAGGTGGCAGCGGTAGGAGCAGACCTGTGTCTACAGGGAAGGTGGCAGCGGTAGGAGCAGACCTGTGTCTACAGGGAAGGTGGCAGCGGTAGGAGCAGACCTGTGTCTACAGGGAAGGTGGCAGCGGTAGGAGCAGACCTGTGTCTACAGGGAAGGTGGCAGCGGTAGGAGCAGACCTGTGTCTACAGGGAAGGTGGCAGCGGTAGGAGCAGACCTGTGTCTACAGGGAAGGTGGCAGCGGTAGGAGCAGACCTGTGTCTACAGGGAAGGTGGCAGCGGTAGGAGCAGACCTGTGTCTACAGGGAAGGTGGCAGCGGTAGGAGCAGACCTGTGTCTACAGGGAAGGTGGCAGCGGTCGGAGCAGACCTGTGTCTACAGGGAAGGTGGCAGCGGTAGGAGCAGACCTGTGTCTACAGGGAAGGTGGCAGCGGTAGGAGCAGACCTGTGTCTACAGGGAAGGTGGCAGCAGGGAAGGTGGCAGGAGCAGACCTGTGTCTACAGGGAAGGTGGCAGCGGTAGGAGCAGACCTGTGTCTACAGGGAAGGTGGCAGCGGTAGGAGCAGACCTGTGTCTACAGGGAAGGTGGCAGCGGTAGGAGCAGACCTGTGTCTACAGGGAAGGTGGCAGCGGTAGGAGCAGACCGGTGTCTACAGGGAAGGTGGCAGCGGTAGGAGCAGACCTGTGTCTACAGGGAAGGTGGCAGCGGTAGGAGCAGACCTGTGTCTACAGGAAGGTGGCAGCGGTAGGAGCAGACCTGTGTCTACAGGGAAGGTGGCAGCGGTAGGAGCAGACCTGTGTCTACAGGGAAGGTGGCAGCGGTAGGAGCAGACCTGTGTCTACAGGGAAGGTGGCAGCGGTAGGAGCAGACCTGTGTCTACAGGGAAGGTGCAGCGGTAGGAGCAGACCTGTGTCGACAGGGAAGGTGGCAGCGTAGGAGCAGACCTGTGTCTACAGGGAAGGTGGCAGCGGTAGGAGCAGACCTGTGTCTACAGGGAAGGTGGCAGCGGTAGGAGCAGACCTGTGTCTACAGGGAAGGTGGCAGCAGTATGAGCAGACCTGTGTCTACAGGGAAGGTGGCAGCGGTAGCAGAGCAGACGGTAGGAGCAGACCTGTGTCTACAGGGAAGGTGGCAGCGGTAGGAGCAGACCGGTGTCGACAGGGAAGGTGGCAGCGGTAGGAGCAGACCTGTGTCTACAGGGAAGGTGGCAGCGGTAGGAGCAGACCTGTGTCTACAGGGAAGGTGGCAGCGGTAGGAGCAGACCTGTGTCTACAGGGAAGGTGGCAGCGGTAGGAGCAGACCTGTGTCTACAGGGAAGGTGGCAGCGGTAGGAGCAGACCTGTGTCTACAGGGAAGGTGGCAGCGGTAGGAGCAGACCTGTGTCTACAGGGAAGGTGGCAGCGTAGGAGGAGCAGACCTGTGTCTACAGGGAAGGTGGCAGCGGTAGGAGCAGACCTGTGTCTACAGGGAAGGTGGCAGCGGTAGGAGCAGACCTGTGTCTACAGGGAAGGTGGCAGCGGTAGGAGCAGACCTGTGTCTACAGGGAAGGTGGCAGCGGTAGGAGCAGACCTGTGTCTACAGGGAAGGTGGCAGCGGTAGGAGCAGACCTGTGTCTACAGGGAAGGTGGCAGCGGTAGGAGCAGACCTGTGTCTACAGGGAAGGTGGCAGCGGTAGGAGCAGACCTGTGTCTACAGGGAAGGTGGCAGCGGTAGGAGCAGACCTGTGTCTACAGGGAAGGTGGCAGCGGTAGGAGCAGACCTGTGTCTACAGGGAAGGTGGCAGCGGTAGGAGCAGACCGGTGTCGACAGGGAAGGTGGCAGCGGTAGGAGCAGACCTGTGTCTACAGGGAAGGTGGCAGCGGTAGGAGCAGACCTGTGTCTACAGGGAAGGTGGCAGCGGTAGGAGCAGACCTGTGTCTACAGGGAAGGTGGCAGCGGTAGGAGCGACGTGATTGTGTATAATCTGATGGCGGATGGGTCCTGTGCTGTGCTGCTTGATATCAGGATTGCCTTTATAAATAAGTAATGCTTTAGATACCTGTTCCTGGCTTTTACAAGACTCATTACAGCGACTAATGGGCATGAAATGGACAGCTCTCTCTCCCTTCTCTTTCGCAGTGTGCTGCAGTTCCTGGAACACCTCATGTTCACTCAAACCCTCACCCCCCTTCTCATGCTGAATTGCATTAGTGCATGTGAGGCTTCCGGGAACCAAATAATCTATTCCACGCACATTGTTTTCCAGTAACCTGCCATTCCCTTTGGTTCCGATGTACTATGTATATATAATAGCAGGACACTACATCATTCTCTGTCTTCCAAATAGATTTTGATCATGAAGATGAATATCAAACATAAACAATGATCCCTTGAGCAAAAAAATGATAATCTGCAACTGGAAAGCCAAAGGGGCCTTTGAAACCTAAAAGAATACTTCCCTGCTCAATGAATGGAGAAGTACACTATTGATTTACCTTTTGTAAATTGCTTGGAGGCAATCATGTCAAGGGTCGCTAGATTGATCGATTGGTCTCCACTCAAACTGATTGATTGCTCAACCGATGAAGCAGTAGTGATGGGATCTTAATTTGATTATTGATTTCAAGGTCTCTTTTACAGATGTGTGTGTGTGTGTGTGTGTTACTGAGTTACAGTTCAAATAAGGACATCAGTCAATTTAAACAAATGAATTAAGCCCTCTTCTATGGATTTCACACTACTGGGAATACAAATATGCATCTGTTGGTCACAGATACTTTTAAAAAAATGGTAAGGGCATGGATCAGAAAACCAGTCAGTATCTGAAGTGACCACCATTTGCCTCATGGGGCGTAGTCATGGGTGGACAATCAGGATTAATTACCCACAAGAAGCGCACTATTACAGACAAAAAGACTTCTCAGTTTCATCAGCTTTCTGGGGGGCTTGTCTCAGATGATTCCGCAGGTGAAGAAGTCGGATGTGGAGGATGTGGAGGTCCTGGGCTGGCGTGGTTGTACGTGGTCTGCAGTTGTGAGGCCAGTTGGACGTACTTCAAAATTCTCTAGAATGACATTGGAAGTGGCTTGTGGTAGAGAAATAAACATTCAATTATCTGGCAACAGGCAGCATACCAATTACACACTCCTTCAAAACTTGAGATATCTGTAGCATTGTGTTGTGTGATAAAACTGCACATTTTAGAGAGGCCTTTTATTGTCCCCTGCACAAGATGCACCTGTGTAATGATCATGCTGTTTAATCAGCTTCTTGATATGCCACACCTGTCAGGTGGATTATCTTGGCAAAGAAGAAATGCTCACTAACAGGGATGTAAACAAATATGTGCACAAAATATGAGAGAAATCAACTTTTTGTACGTATGGAACATTTCTGGGATATGTGGGACACTTTACATGTTGGGTTTTATATTTTTTGTTCAGTATATATTTACACACTATGAGGTTGGAATAATAATGTGAAATTGTGAAAATTATGATAATCCCTTTTAGTGTAAGAGATATTAGAAAACAAACAGCTTGAAATTTCAGCCTTTTTGGTGGGATGAAGTTTTGACCCACCTGGTGACATCACCAGCCGGTAAATTACCTAATTAACCTAAGAAAGAGTGTCCCAAACCTCTCTGCAATAACAGCTAGTTTTCACTTTCCCCCTCCAAACTCAGACCACTCCCAGACAGTCCTAGTAATGTCTTGTTTGAGAAATTGCTCTCTGCTGAGAAGCTATTTTTGTTTGTTTTTGACCATTTTAATTTAAAACTATCACAGTAAGGTACTTAACTAACTCAGAAATGATTTGATATTGAGATCAATATTAAACAGTCCGCATTGGACCTTTAACACTATCACAACATGAACCTTTCCACAAATCACACCTTATTTACGTGATACCGTGCCTTTACAAAATAGTCGTACCCTTTGACTTATTCCACATTTGGTTGTGTTACACACAATACCCCATAATAACAAAGTGATAACATGTTTTCAGATATTCTTGCTAATTTATTCAATATGAAATACTGAAATATCTCATTTATATTCACACCCCTCAGTCAATACATGTTAGATTGTATAATATTTGCAGATAATTCATTTTAAAAAATGATTCAAGCTCTGTAAAATTGGTTGTTGATCATTGCTAAACAACCATTTTCAGGTCTTGCCATACATTTTCAAGTAGATTTAAGTCAAAACTGTAACTCGGCCACTCAGAAACATTCGCTGTCTTCTTGATAAGCAACTCTAGTGTAGATTTGGCCTTGTGTTTTAGGTTATTGTCCTGCTGAAAGGTGAATTCATCTCCCAGTGTTTGGTGGAAAGCTAACTGAACCAGGTTTTGCTCTAGGATTTTGCCTGTGCTTAGCTCCATTCTGGGTTTTTTTATCCTGAAAAACACCCCAGACCTTAATGATGACAAGCATACTCAAAACATGATGCTTGAAAATATGGAGAGTGGTACTCAGTAATGTGTTGTATTGGATTTGCCCCAAACATACCACTTTGTATTCAGGACAAAAAGTTAATTGCTTTGCCACATTTTTTGCAGTATTACTTTAGTGCCTTGTTGCAAACAGGATGTATGTTTTTGAATATTTTTATTCGGTACAAGCTTCCTTCTTTTCACTCTGTCAATTAGGTTAGTATTGTGGAGTACTTCAATGTTGTTGATCCATCCTCATTGTTCTCCTATCACAGCCATTAAATTCTGTAACTGTTTTAAAGTCACCATTGGCCTCATGGTGAAATCCCTGAGCGGTTTCTTTCCTCTCCTGCAACTGAGTTAAGAAGGACACCTGTATCTTTGTAGTGACTAGGTGTATTGACACATCATCCAAAGGGATATTAAATGTCTGCTTTTTTTTAACCAATAGGTGCCCTTCTTTGCACAGCATTGAAAAACCTCCCTGGTCTTGGTGGTTGAATTTGTATTTGAAATTCACTATTCGACTGAGGGACCTTACAGATAATATCTGGGGCACTGAGATGAGGTAGTCATTCCAAAATCATGTTTAACACTATTATTGCACACAGTGTGAGTCCATGCAACTTTTTATGTTACTTGTTAAGCATATTTTTACTCCTGGACGTATTTAAGCTTGCCCTAACAAAGGGGTTGAACACTTATTTGTACTTGTATTCGTATTTATTAGAATCCCCATTACTCTTCCTGGGATCCAAACACATTAAAGCCCTTACATTAACAGTGGAGATTTTAGCATGGAAATTTAGGTGAGGAAAACTCCCCCCAACATTTGTTGATGCATGCCAGCGAAGTCACTACACAACACTAAACATTACATTAATTGCACTATAACGGTGACAAACAGTGCCCACAAACTGTTAGCGCCTGCATAAAGCTGTCCCAACAGCAGAGCTTTCTTTTCAGCACAATGGAGTGAATCCTTACCACCGCTACACCTGGCTAGTTCCCAGTTGTCTTGAACTCACTGAAGTCTGAGATTTCCCAGTTCCAAGTTACCAGCACGGCCAATGTATTCAACCTTTTATGGCCCATGGTGTTGAATGTTTATCCTTTTAAGCTTAGAAATGAGATCCTTAAACCCCAGGCTTGGACCACACACCCACTCTACTGAATAGCGGGTTAGTGATTGCTTTGCAACGCTTGCAGCTAGCCACTGATTCATTCCAAACCACTCATTGTTGAATTTGCAATTTCCAACTTGTCGTGTAATGTTTATATCAAATGGCCGATGAGCACCGATACAATTTATCTATAATTTTTCTTCATATGACAAGGGTTGAAAATTATTTGCCAGTAGATTGTCTACAGGATTCATGATGATAACTGCTTGTTTAGCTTGCTAGCTAACATATTGAAAGTATGATATTGACATGATCAGTCCAATCAAAGCTACGGTAGATATGTGATTTGATGTCATTTTATCTGTTGCCAATTTTATCTGAGCCTTCTTGGATGGGCACTTCTAATGTAACTCTATGGCAGCACCCAAGGGGAATTTTGAATTTTCTAGCTCTCCCCGTAGATTTTGCAGCAACGTAGTGTCCCCATGAGTGACAGAACACTGAGCCAATCACAGCACAACTAGAGAACATTACCAACCCTTACGCTCCATATGTTCCGCTGGCTGACCCACCACCACAGAAAGCACTGAGCTAAGCTGAAACACCTGCATTATGGAGCTGACCCACCACCACAGAAAGCACTGAGCTAAGCTGAAACACCTGCATTATGGAGCTGTCCCACCACCACAGAAAGCACTGAGCTAAGCTGAAACACCTGCATTATGGAGCTGACCCACCACCACAGAAAGCACTGAGCTAAGCTGAAACACCTGCATTATGGAGCTGACCCACCACCACAGAAAGCACTGAGCTAAGCTGAAACACCTGTATTTTGGAGCTATCCCACCACCACAGAAAGCACTGAGCTAAGCTGAAACACCTGCATTATGGAGCTGTCCCACCACCACAGAAAGCACTGAGCTACGCTGAAACACCTGCATTATGGAGCTGACCCACCACCACAGAAAGCACTGAGCTAAGCTGAAACACCTGCATTATGGAGCTGATCCACCACCACAGAAAGCACTGAGCTAAGCTGAAACACCTGCATTATGGAGCTGTCCCACCACCACAGAAAGCACTGAGCTAAGCTGAAACACCTGCATTATGGAGCTGTCCCACCACCACAGAAAGCACTGAGCTAAGCTGAAACACCTGCATTATGGAGCTGACCCACCACCACAGAAAGCACTGAGCTAAGCTGAAACACCTGTATTTTGGAGCTGTCCCACCACCACAGAAAGCACTGAGCTAAGCTGAAACACCTGCATTATGGAGCTGACCCACCACCACAGAAAGCACTGAGCTAAGCTGAAACACCTGCATTATGGAGCTGTCCCACCACCACAGAAAGCACTGAGCTAAGCTGAAACACCTGCATTATGGAGCTGTCCCACTACCACAGAAAGCACTGAGCTAAGCTGAAACACCTGCATTATGGAGCTGTCCCACAACCACAGAAAGCACTGAGCTAAGCTGAAACACCTGCATTATGGAGCTGTCCCACTACCACAGAAAGCACTGAGCTAAGCTGAAACACCTGCATTATGGAGCTGTCCCACAACCACAGAAAGCACTGAGCTAAGCTGAAACACCTGCATTATGGAGCTGTCCCACCACCACAGAAAGCACCGAACTAAGCTGAAACACCTGCATTATGGAGCTGTCTTACTCAATAAGCAAAAAGGAGACCATGTTTGTATGCAGCTTTATTAACTAAACATTGTTTGCAAACTGATATGTGACATGTATTAATGTCAAAATAACATAGCTAAACAGGTGGGGCTCTGCATATAAAACAAAAGATGAAACAGTACATCATATAACATTATTACACCACTACATTTCTACAATACAAATAGTATAATAGCACCATACAACAATATTACAATGTACATGTGTGTAGAGTGCGTGTGGTAGCGCCTGTATGCGTGTGTCTGTGCCTGTGTGTGTGTGTCTCTTCACAGTCCCCGCTGTTCCATAAGGTGCATTTTCATCTGTTTTTTTCAATCTGATTCTACTGCTTGTATCAATTACCTGATGTGGAATAGAGTTCCATGTAGTCATGGCTCTATGTAGTTCTGTGCGTTTCCCATAGTCTGTTCTAGACTTGGAGATTGTGAAGAGACTCAAGACATTTCAGATTTGAATTTTTTTAATTAATTTGTAAACATTACTAAAAACAAAATTCCACTTTGACATTATGGGGTATTGTCTGTCGGTAGGCAAGTGACACAAAATAGAAATGTAATCCATTTTAAATTCAGGCGGTAACACACCAAAAAACTAAAAAAAGGTCAAGAGGTGTGAATACTGTGTGAAGGTCCTGTATCAATGACAAGAATCAGGGCAAAATGTGTAGAATTGCAGGAACGTAGCTGTAAAACATTTTTTTTGCAGGAAGTTAACTTTAAAATGTACATTTTTTCTCTCCTTAGTCAAGAAGGGGGGCAATAAATCTCACCAAATCTCACTTAGGGTCCCCAAAAGGCTGCCTGTACGCATTCCACATTGGTGTGCATAATCTCCCTCTACTGTGTCATGTTTGTCATTTATTATCATGTCTTGTCCCTGTGCTCCCCATGCTATTCGTTTCCCTCTGCTGGTCTTATTTGGTTCTTTCCCTCCTTCTATCCCTCTCTCTCCCCCCTCCCTCTCTCACTCTCTCGCTCTCTCTTCTCTCTATCGTTCCGTTCCTGCTCCCAGCTGTTCCTATTCCCCTAATCATCATTTAGTCTTCCCACACCTGTTCCCGATCCTTTCCCCTGATTAGAGTCCCTATTTATTCCTTTGTGTTCCGTTCCTGTCCCGTCGGTTCCTTGTATTGTATTCACCATGCTGTGATTGCGTTTCGCCCTGTCCTGTCGTGTTTTTGCCGTGATTGTGTATCGCCCTGTCCTGTCGTGTTTTTGCCTTCATCAGATGCTGCGTGTGAGCAGGTGTCTCTGTCGACTACGGCCTGCGCCTACCCGAAGCGACCTGCAGTCTGTGGCCGCTTCTCCAGTTGTTTCCCCTCTACAAGTCTAGAGGATTTCTGTTATTCCGTTTTGGACTTAAATAAACTCTGTTTCTGTTAAGTCGCTTTTGGGTCCTCTTTCACCTGCATGACAGAAGGAACCGACCAAGGAATGGACCCAGCGACTACAGACGCTCGTTACACTGCCGTCGAGATCCAAGGAGCCATGCTCGGCAGACACGAGCAGGAATTGTCTGCTGCTCGCCATGCCGTGGAGAACCTGGCCGCTCAGGTTTCCGACCTCTCTGGACAGTTCCAGAGTCTACGTCTCGTGCCACCTGTTACTTCCTGGCCTGCCGAGCCTCCAGAACCTAGGGTTAATAACCCACCTTGCTACTCCGGGCAGCCCACTGAGTGCCGCTCCTTTCTCACGCAGTGTGAGATTGTGTTCTCTCTCCAACCCAACACATACTCTAGAGAGAGAGCTCGGGTTGCTTACGTCATTTCACTCCTTACTGGCCGGGCTCGAGAATGGGGCACAGCTATCTGGGAGGCAAGGGCTGATTGCTCTAACAAATTCCAGAACTTTAAAGAGGAGATGATTCGGGTTTTTGACCGTTCAGTTTTTGGTAGGGAGGCTTCTAGGGCCCTGGCTTCCTTATGCCAAGGTGAACGGTCCATAACGGATTATTCTATTGAGTTTCGCACTCTTGCTGCCTCTAGTGAGTGGAACGAGCCGGCGCTGCTCGCTCGTTTTCTGGAGGGACTCACGCAGTGGTTAAGGATGAGATTCTCTCCCGGGAGGTTCCATCAGATGTGGATTCTTTGATTGCTCTCGCCATCCGCATAGAACGACGGGTAGATCTTCGTCACCGGGCTCGTGGAAGAGAGCTCGCATCAACGGTGTTTCCCTGCTCCGCATCGCAACCATCTCCCTCCTCTGGCTTTGAGACTGAGCCCATGCAGCTGGGAGGGATTCGCATCTCGAATAAGGAGAGGGAACGGAGGATCACCAACCGCCTGTGCCTCTATTGCGGAGTTGCTGGACATTTTGTTAATTCATGTCCAGTAAGAGGCCAGAGCCCATCAGTAAGCGGAGGGCTACTGGTGAGCGCTACTACTCAGGTCCCTTCATCTAGATCTTGTACTACTATGTCGGTCCATCTACGCTGGACCGGTTCGGGTGCTACATGCAGTGCTTTGATTGACTCTGGGGCTGAGGGTTGTTTCATGGACGAAGCATGGGTTCGGAAACATAACATTCCTTTCAGACCGTTAGACAGGCCTACGCCCATGTTTGCCTTAGATGGTAGTCATCTTCCCAGTATCAAATTTGAGACACTACCTTTAACTCTCACAGTATCTGGTAACCACAGTGAGACTATTTCTTTTTGATTTTCCGTTCACCGTTTACACCTGTTGTTTTGGGTCATCCCTGGCTAGTATGTCATAATCCTTCTATTAATTGGTCTAGTAATTCTATCCTATCCTGGAACGTTTCTTGTCATGTGAAGTGTTTAATGTCTGCCATCCCTCCCGTTTCTTCTGTCCCTACTTCTCAGGAGGAGCCTGGCGATTTGACAGGAGTGCCGGAGGAATATCATGATCTGCGCACGGTCTTCAGTCGGTCCCGAGCCAACTCCCTTCCTCCTCACCGGTCGTATGATTGTAGTATTGATCTCCTTCCGGGGACCACTCCTCCTCGAGGTAGACTATACTCTCTGTCGGCTCCCGAACGTAAGGCTCTCGAGGATTATTTGTCTGTGTCTCTTGACGCCGGTACCATAGTGCCTTCTTCTTCTCCGGCCGGGGCGGGGTTCTTTTTGTTAAAAAGAAGGACGGTACTCTGCGCCCCTGCGTGATTATCGAGGGCTGAATGACATAACGGTTAAGAATCGTTATCCGCTTCCCCTTGTGTCATCAGCCTTCGAGATTCTGCAGGGAGCCAGGTGCTTTACTAAGTTGGACCTTCGTAACGCTTACCATCTCGTGCGCATCAGAGAGGGGGACGAGTGGAAAACGGCGTTTAACACTCCGTTAGGGCATTTTGAGTACCGGGTTCTGCCGTTCGGTCTCGCCAATGCGCCAGCTGTTTTTCAGGCATTAGTTAATGATGTTCTGAGAGACATGCTGAACATTTTTGTTTTTGTCTATCTTGACGATATCCTGATTTTTTCTCCGTCACTCGAGATTCATGTTCAGCACGTTCGACGTGTTCTACAGCGCCTTTTAGAGAATTGTCTCTACGTAAAGGCTGAGAAGTGCTCTTTTCATGTCTCCTCCGTTACTTTTCTCGGTTCCGTTATTTCCGCTGAAGGCATTCAGATGGATTCCGCTAAGGTCCAAGCTGTCAGTGATTGGCCCGTTCCAAGGTCACGTGTCGAGTTGCAGCGCTTTTTAGGTTTCGCTAATTTCTATCGGCGTTTCATTCGTAATTTCGGTCAAGTTGCTGCCCCTCTCACAGCTCTTACTTCTGTCAAGACGTGTTTTAAGTGGTCCGGTTCCGCCCAGGGAGCTTTTGATCTTCTAAAAGAACGTTTTACGTCCGCTCCTATCCTCGTTACTCCTGACGTCACTAGACAATTCATTGTCGAGGTTGACGCTTCAGAGGTAGGCGTGGGAGCCATCCTATCCCAGCTTCCAGTCTGACGATAAGGTTCATCCTTGCGCTTATTTTTCTCATCGCCTGTCGCCATCTGAGCGCAACTATGATGTGGGTAACCGTGAACTGCTCGCCATCCGCTTAGCCCTAGGCGAATGGCGACAGTGGTTGGAGGGGCGACCGTTCCTTTTGTCGTTTGGACAGACCATAAGAACCTTGAGTACATCCGTTCTGCCAAACGACTTAATGCCCGTCAAGCTCGTTGGGCGTTGTTTTTCGCTCGTTTCGAGTTTGTGATTTCTTACCGTCCGGGTAGCAAGAACACCAAGCCTGATGCCTTATCCCATCTGTTTAGTTCTTCTGTGGCTTCTACTGATCTCGAGGGGATTCTTCCTTATGGGCGTGTTGTCGGGTTGACAGTCTGGGGAATTGAAGGACAGGTTAAGCAAGCACTCACGCACACTGCGTCGCCGCGCGCTTGTCCTAGTAACCTCCTTTTCGTTCCTGTTTCCACTCGTCTGGCTGTTCTTCAGTGGGCTCACTCTGCCAAGTTAGCTGGTCATCCCGGTGTTCGAGGCACTCTTGCGTCTATTCGCCAGCGCTTTTGGTGGCCGACTCAGGAGCGTGACACGCGCCGTTTCGTGGCTGCGTGTTCAGACTGCGCGCAGAAGAAGTCTGGTAATTTTTTTCTGCTTCTGCTCCTGGTCTTGCTGGGTCTCAGTCTGTTCCCTGCCATCGCATCTCTCCTGTTCTTGTCCCTGCCCTTGCTGTGTCTCAGTCTGTCCCTAGTTCTCATTTTTTTTTTTAGAGTAGTACCCTAGTTTCCCTTTTTATCGTTTTTTCGTTACGGTCCTGAGGAGAGGAGTTGGGTTCTTTCTCGGGACGTGCTGGACCGTTTGATCTATGATTTCCTCCGTTGCCGCCAGTGTTCCTCCTCGAGAGCGCCAGGAGGCGCTCGGTGAGTGGGGGGGTACTGTCATGTTTGTCATTTATTATCATGTCTTGTCCCTGTGCTCCCCATGCTATTCGTTTCCCTCTGCTGGTCTTATTTGGTTCTTTCCCTCCTTCTATCCCCTCTCCCCCTCCCTCTCTCACTCTCTCGCTCTCTCTTCTCTCTATCGTTCCGTTCCTGCTCCCAGCTGTTCCTATTCCCCTAATCATCATTTAGTCTTCCCACACCTGTTCCCGATCCTTTCCCCTGATTAGAGTCCCTATTTATTCCTTTGTGTTCCGTTCCTGTCCCGTCGGTTCCTTGTATTGTATTCACCATGCTGTGATTGCGTTTCGCCCTGTCCTGTCGTGTTTTTGCCGTGATTGTGTATCGCCCTGTCCTGTCGTGTTTTTTGCCTTCATCAGATGCTGCGTGTGAGCAGGTGTCTCTGTCGACTACGGCCTGCGCCTACCCGAAGCGACCTGCAGTCTGTGGCCGCTTCTCCAGTTGTTTCCCCTCTACAAGTCTAGAGGATTTCTGTTATTCCGTTTTGGACTTAAATAAACTCTGTTTCTGTTAAGTCGCTTTTGGGTCCTCTTTCACCTGCATGACATACTGCATGAAAGAATTATACAGATCACTAGCAGCAGTATTCAGATTAGTCAAAAGCTTTCCATCCACTAGTGTCTTGACCTTTATGTAGGCTACAAACACCCAGGCTTAATAAATACTGAAAATCCATAGTCAAATGAGGGAGAGCTCCAAAGGTTACCAACGAGTAGCATTTGATAATACCAATCTCCATTCGACACCCTAGATTGCTCGGCCAGTGACGTCTGAAAAAACAGCAATGACGTTGACGCCACTGACCCTCAGCCAGGGCTTTACATTCGTCACCGTGGCAGCCATAACTCCTTTCTCCCATCATTAAAATACATCTTACTCCTTCTGTCCTGCAAGCATGTGTTCCATGTTGCCTAGTGACCTCGCTCAGTGGAATTAAAAGGGGATTACGAAAGGGATGCGGTTTTAAACTGAACTGGTGTTCATATTCATGCTGGTAGAGTAGAGGGAGGCTGTGGTGTAGTAGGACTCTGGTCTAAAGACTGCTGCAGCAAGCCCAGATCTTAAACCTTTATGTGAGGAACACAACATCCATTCTATTACCAGCATGTTTCCGGGGAATGGGTAACCTCCTTCTTTTGACTGTTCCCTTTTTAAGGGCCAGGAGATTCTCAAATGTCTGCCAGTGCCAGTTGCCATGGAGACTTGTGTAGGGAAAAGCAAAGAGGAGCTTTCTCTCTTGGAGTTGATCATAGCCTCTTGCTCGTTTTGTGTAGATAATTCTACTGAGGTTTGATGAATCTCACAGCATCAATGTGTAATGTATGCACAGTTACAATGAGTGGTCTATCTAAAAATGAAATAACATTAGGGACAGATCAGGGCTGGTCCATCTCAAGGTGTCATAAAGAAAAATGCACCCCTCCCCAACAAAAAAACAAACATTTTTACACAACCCTCCCCTTGTACTGTAAAATAGATTGAACACCCTCCCCCCTCATATAATTTACTCAAAATAATGTTTAAGACCACAAATAAAAATAACTATAGTGACCCTTTGTTTATTTAAAAAAATGTCATTATTTTCAGTTCGCTGCAACCTGCGACTGGAAAGAGCTACAATAAACACTCAAACTGGACAGTTTTATCTCAATCGCTTCATTCAAAGACTCAATCATGGACACTCTTACTGACAGTGGTGGCTGCTTTGTGTGATGTATTGTTGTCTCTACCCTCTTGCCCTTTGTGCTGTTGTCTGTGCCAAATAATGTTAGTACCCTGTTTTGTGCTGCTACCATGTTGTGCTACTGTCATGTTGTGCTGCTGTCATGTTGTGTTGCTACCATGTTGTTGTCATGTGTTGCTACCATGTTGTTGTCATGTGTTGCTACCATGCTGTGTGGTCATGTGTTGCTGCCATGCTGTGTTGTCATATGTTGCTGCCATGCTGTGTTGTCATGTGTTGCTGCCATGCTGTGTTGTCATGTGTTGCTACCATGCTGTGTTGTCATGTGTTGCTACCATGCTGTGTTGTCATGTGTTGCTGCCATGCTATGTTGTTGTCTTCGTTCTCGCTTTATGTAGTGTTGTCTTTCTGTGTTTCGTCCTATATTTTTAATCAGCCCCCGTCCCCCAGAATGCCTTTTGGTAGGCCGTCATTGTAAAAAAGACTTTGTTCTTAACTGACTTACCTAGTTAATTAATAATAAAGGTTCAATTTAAAAATCATAAATAAATGTGGATATCAACTTAGTCACTTCAGCATGCTTTTTTGGCACAGTGGATGCCAAGCAGGGCTACAGGCCAGAAAGTTGAGGGTTCGACGACCACCACAGACGAGCTCACTCTCTCTACCTGTTTCATCACTTCATGATCAGAGACAGTTGCAGACAATGATCAGCTGTGGGGGAATCCGATTTTTAAAATAACATAAAATATATGCAACAAACTTTCCACCATCTGCAACACACAACCAACAAACCAAACATACCGACTTTGGGCACCTCGATATCATGGTTTCCGTTTTCAACACCAAAATCAAGACTATGTCAATCTCGAGAAACAGAAAACACATCCCTCCCTACCTTAGGCTTACCCAGTATGGAATGTTGCGGCAGGAAGGTAGCAGCAGAAGAATGTTGCGGTAGGTAGCCTAGTGGTTAGAGTATTGAGCCAGTAACCGAAAGGTTGCTAGATCAAATCCCTGAGCTGACAAGGTAAAAAATCTGTCATTCTGCCCCTGAACAAGGAAGTTAACCCACTGTTCCTAGGCCGTCATTGTAAATTATAATTTGTTCTTCACTGACTTGCCTAGTTAAATAAATAAAAATTTGAAGGTTTGGCATAACAATCTCTGAATGTCATTAAACTGTCACGAACCGGCTCGAAGTCCGTAACAAAAAGGGAGACAACACGGAGATAAGGAATAACAAAAATATGATTATTAACTGAGGTAACCTATGTACAAATAAACAATGGTGTGTGTAGTCAGTAATCAATAGTGTAAATGAGTGGTTGTGTGTATAGATGTGATGAGGAGTGTTGAAAGATGCCAAAGCAAACCGGCCGGCCACAAAAATGCCACAACCAAAATCAAACAGCGTGTCTGCATGGAGAGTCTCCTCAATCAATGGGAAAGAGGTGTATTTATGTGGTCCTTCTGTAGCTCAGTTGGTAGAGCATGGTGCTTGTAACGCCAGGGTAGTGGGTTCGATTCCCGGGACCACCCATACGTAGAATGTATGCACACATGACTGTAAGTCGCTTTGGATAAAAGCATCTGCTAAATGGCATATATTATTATTATTATATTATCCCGGGACACACCCGGGTCCAGGTGTGTCCCATGTCGCTGATGACACTCCCAGCTCCGCCCACCGACATCCTATTAAGGAAAATAAGAGCAAAGAGAAAGAATTCGGCAGACGGAATGAGAGGGTCGTCAACACCCCCCCCCGTAAAACCGGGGACCAACAAGGACCCCGGAACTACATACCAGTCACACAAATTGACCCAGCCTACGTCCCAAATTAATGAGGGGTACGTATTCACACTTCCACTTGCCCCAGCCAACCTCATCCTCCCCAGACCTCAGCAACCTTTGAGCACAGGAGGCAACCTTTAAGAGGAAAGAAGAAAACGAGACCAGAAGGGAACAGACAGGCGCGATAGAACAGGTTTATCGTCCTCTGTATAATCCCACTGTTCATTCTCAGAGGAACTTGCATAAAAGGGTTTTAACAGATTTACATGGCACAGTTGGTGTGCTTTTCTCCGTTCTGAAGTGGCAACTAGATAGTTTGTCAGTGCACTGGCTCACAACTGTATATGGACCTTGAAACTTTGCTTGAAAAGGATAACAAACAATTGGCAGCAGAGCAAGAACCTGGTCACCTGGACTAAAGTGACAAGGCTCAGTTCACCAATCAAATATGCCCTTCATCCTCTCCTGTGAAGATGATAGCTTCTCTTTAGCTATTTCACCAGCGGCTTACAGGCGTTGCTGGAAATCACACACATAAGATAACAGGGACTGAGGGGGCTCGGGAGACTTCCAGTCATCCTGGAGAACAGATAGAAGTCCACGCACCCTATGTCCAAACACAAGGTCATTTGGACTGTAACCCGTGCTCTCCTGTGAAACCTCCCTAGCGGCTAACAGTAACCAAGGCAACCCCTCCTCCCAATCCTTATCCATCTCAGTACAATAAGCTCTCAACAAAGACTTAAGTGTTTGATGGAAACGTTCCAGCGCTCCTTGACTTTGCATGTGATAAGCGCTAGACAAATTGTGTTTAATATGGAGCTGTTGGAGAACCCTACCAAACAGATTAGAGGTGAAATTAGATCCTTGATCACTCTGAATGACCTTAGGGATTCCAAACAGTGAGATAAACTGAGTCAAAGGTTTTAGCACAGTCATGATAGACCTGAGAGGATAGGCAGCAGGAAACCTAGTGGTCTGACACATCAGTGAACAGGTAGCTACTACCCCTTTTAGAACGAGGCAGAGGACCAACACAGTCAATTATCAGATACACAAAAGGTTGGTTGAGTACAGGAATGGGAAACAGTGGTACCAGCTTGATTAGCTTTACCTGTTAATTGACAGGTGTGACAAGTTTTGATGAACTCAAAACATCCCACTTTCTCATCAAGACATCAAGACATCCTCTTGGAGAAAATAGCCATGGGCGACATCTCCCAACTGTTCCACAGGCACAATTTGGTCACACAACTCTTCTAATGTGGAGTCAGCCCTTTGCTCCCTGATTTGGTGTTTTGCAACAGAGGTCTCTTTCCATTCATCAAATTGTCGCTTCCTAGCTTGGATTGATTGGTTCATTTTATTTGTCACTAGAAAAAAATTACATATATGCACAAATAATTTAAAAAGTGATCGAGATTGCACAATAAATTCTGGGACTTGTTTCCATTGTGGTCCCTACATTTTCTGCAGCATATGGTACAGTCTAATTTACACATCTCTATCTGGCTTTCGGGGGTCAACTTATTAGTTTTAAAACAGCATTTCACTTGAATATTGTTGCTTTAAATCAGTGCACACTTGAGCACTGTCATAGTCTTTCACTCTCTCCATCAATTCCATTAAAATTGCACCCAGAATATATAATTAACGGGACTTGTGAAGCAAATGTCCAATTCTAAATCTTCTTCTTATTATTATTATTATTGTGGGGCTTACGCAGCAGCTTCAATCTAAAAAGATTCTAAAAAGCCCAATTGTGACATCATCACTTCAAACTTCCATTCACTGTAAATGCAATAATGCAACTTTTGACACAAATCAGCAACTTTGACCACTTTGCAACAACTTAGACAAAAACTTACTCAAATCTTGCATTTGAACATAAAAATTATATTTTGATAAAAAAGTTACAGCTATTTTTGTAAACGCATCAACAACATTTTCTGTAAATTTTTGTAACAATTTGGACAAAAAGTTAGAGGGTACAAAATCTTCCTCTACTTCTCTGCTTTTCAAAACTGAATACATTTTAGAAATAGGTTATCAGTAGATCTGTTTTAGTTACCCATCAACTGCTCTCTTTTTACACACAGTAAGTCATGTCAGAAGCTAATGTTAGCAGATGAATTATTTGCCAACAACAGTTGCATATTCCATTAAAATCAAATTTTTACGGTCACTTTATAGCTTTGTCTAACAAAACTATTATGAATCTAGCAAATACGTTTTGTGGGTGTTAGCATGTTTTTCACACTTGCTTTAGCCATAGTGGAGCAGTGTTGCCAATGTTACTGTTCCCTAGCAATGCTTTGCTTGGTGAAAGAGAAGTCTTCATAGCTCGACAAATCCCCATGATTTGTGAACTACTGACTACTCAACTTGCCTAGCAACGCTTGTCTCGCGGGAATGAATGTCTTCATAGCTTTTCAAATTCCCTTGACTTGTTCATCTGTTTCAGACTGAACAGCTAGCGCTGTTTCTAATGCTTACTAGCATTGTCCTTCTTTTCCAGGATCATTCTCCGTGTTCTAAATAACTTAACTAACTAGTTTGCCGGTCTCTATAGAGGAGTAGGGCTGTAACCCTCTTATTGGATTACGAATTCTACCAATACAAAGTTACAGCTGTTTGACAGAGTTTAGAGTGACAAAAAGTGTCTAGGTATCGTCTATTAACCTGTTAAGACTCTAGGGGCAGACAGACAGAGAGGGCAAAAATGATGACATGGGTGAAGAGTGACCACAATTACTGACTACAACCACACAAATATTGACCCCACCACAAATGAACCACACAACTACAGACCACAACACAACTACTGGCAATAACCACACAACTACTGACCACAATGATACATTTTATTAGTGTGGCTAGACATTTGAGTCAGTATGTTGGCAGCAGCCACTCAATGTTAGTGATGGCTGTTTAAAAGTCCGATGGCCTGTTTTTCAGTCTCTCGATCCTAGCTTTGATGCACCTGTACTGACCTCGCCTTCTGGATGATAGTGGGGTGAACAGGTGGTTGTTGTCCTTGATGATCTTTTTGACCTTCCTGTGACATAGGGTGGTGTACCTACCTGGAGGGCAGGTAGTTTGCCCCCGGTGATGTGTTGTGCAGACCTCACTACCCTCTGGAGAGCCTTACGGTTGTGGGCGGAGCAGTTGCCGTACCAGGCGGTGGTACAGCCCGATATGATGCTCTCGATTGTGCATCTGTAAAAGTTTGAGTGTTTTTGGTGACAATCCAAATTTCTTCGGCCTCCTGAGGTTGAAGAGGCGCTGTTGCACCTTCTTCACCACGCTGTCTGTGTGGGTGGACCATTTCATTTTGTCTGTGATGTGTACGCCGAGGAACTTAAAACTTTCCACCTTTTCCACGACTATCCCGTCGATGTGGATAGGGTGGTGCTCCCTCTGCTGTTTCCTGAAGTCCACTATCATCACCATATTTTCCTGACAACACACTCCGAGGGCCCTCACCTCCTCCATGTAGGCCGTCCCGTCGTTGTTGCCCACAACTTCTGACCACACAAATAATGACCACATCACAACTACTGACCACAATTACTGATCACAACCACACAAATTCTGACCACAAAAACCTAACTACTGACAAAACAACTACTGACCACAATCATACAACCTCTGACCAAAACCACACAACTATTCACCACTCATCTAAATCACCATAATTACTGACCACCACAATTATTGACCACAACTACTGACCACAACCACACAACTTCTGACCACAACCACACAACTACTAACCACTCAACCACTGACCACTACCACACAAATAGTGACCACAATTACTAACCACAACCACACAAATTCTGACCACAAAAACATAACTTCCGACAAAACAACTACTTACCACAACATTTGACCACAACCAAACAAATACTGAACATACAACTACTGACCACTCAACCACTGACCAACACTAGTGACCACAACCACACAACTGCTGACCACAATTACACCACAAACACAGACCTTCTGACCATACAATTACTGACCACAACCACACAACTTCTGACCACAACTTTTGACCACACAACTACTGATCACACAACTACTGACCACAACTTCTGAGCACAACCACACAACAACAAACCTCAACCACATAACTGCTGACCACAACCACACCACTACTGACCACAACCACACAACTTCTGACCAGAACACTTTTGACCACACAACTACTGTTCACAACTGCTGACCACATCTAGTAACCAAAACCACACAATTTCTGACCACATCGAATCACCACAATTGCTGACCACAACCACACAACTACTGATCACTACTGTGACCACAACTACTGCGACCACAACTACTGCTCTGGTCTGCACTAGCTCTGGTCCAGCTCTAGCCCTGGGTGTTGCTAGCTACCTATGCCTCACACTAACTCTGGTCTGTGCTCTAAATTATAACTGTAACGATAGTCTTTGGTGGAATTAGAGCAAGATGCAGCATGGATTAGGTTAATCATATTCGTTAATGATAATCAGAAAAACAAGAAAGAGCGAACCAACGAAACATACAGCCTTGTAGGGCTCAACAGCAACCATACAAGGACAAGGTCCCACAACATCGGTGGGAAAAAAGGCTACATAAGTGTGATTTCCAATCAGAGAAAACGATAGACAGCTGCCTCTGATTGGGAACCACACTTGGCCAAACACAATGGAATACAACACATAGAATGCCCACCCGAATCACACCCTGACCAAACCAAATAGAGACATAAAAAGGCTCTCTAAGGACAGGGCGTGACAGTACACCCCCCCCCCCCCCCCCATTGGCTCCCCCCACTTTGGTGGCGCCTCTGGTGCAGGGACCCTCCGGACTGGGGACCCCCGCCGCAGGCCCCGGACTGGGAATCCTCGCCGCAGGCCCCGGACTGGGAATCCTCGCCTCAGGCCCCGGACTGGGGCTCGTCGCCGGAGGCTCTCTAAGGTCAGGGCGTGACAATAACTACTTAAATGTGAACATATTAGCCTACAGTATAATACCTACCATTCACCAAACCACACCAAACCAACTTTCACATATTCAATTTATCCTAACTTTTAAATTATTATTAATTGATCAACTATAACTATATACATTTGTGTAAAATAACTCATCAACATTAATTATTGAACCCTTCAAGCTAAAGACACCAAACCAAATTTCACATATTCACTCTATCCTAATGTCAAATTCATATTTTTTTTAATCGACTATCACTATATGAATTTGCATACATTTGCATAAAATAACACACCAACAGTAACTCTTAAATTGTTCATACTAGATACAACATATCGACTTTCAAATGTTCAGGCTTTCATCTACTTCCTTTTTCAACTATAACCAGTCACCACCATTACTAATCTATGGATTTCACATGAATGATGAATGGGCAGGGGCGCAGCCAGTCAAAAATAATAGGCTTTATTACAGACATAAATACTCCACAGTTTCATCTGCTGTCTGGCTGGCTGGACTCAGGCGATCCCGCAGGTGAAGAAGCCGGATGTGGAGGTCCTGTGCTGCCGTGGTTACATGTGGTCTGCGGTTGTGAGGCCGGTTGAATGTACTTTCTCTAAAATTACATTGGATGCAGCTTATGGTAGAGAAATTAACATTCAATTCTCTGGCAAAAGCTCTGCTGGACAAACCTGCAGTCAGCATGCCAATTGCACGCTCCCTCAAAATTTGAGATGTCTATGGCATTGTGTTGTGTGACAAATCTGCACATTTTAGAGTGGCCTTTTATTGCCACACCTGTCAGGTGGATGGATTCTCTTGGCAAAGGAGAAATGCTCACTAACAGGGATGTAAACAAATTTGTGCACAAAAGTTGAGAGGTATAAGCTTTTTGTGTGTATGGAACATTTCTGTGATCTTTTATTTCAGCTCATGAAACATGGGACCAACACTTTACATGTTGCATTTATATTTTTGTTCAGTGTTTAGACAGTATCATAGGCTTGTAGTAGCTAAAGCTAAATAATAATGCCACACCACACCTTGACAAAGGTTTCTGAACTTTATTATGGTAATATCAAAAGTAAGGGTATTTATGAGCAAGCTGTTATATTGTGGAAAACAGCATTACAGTTGGAACTTAAATTGGACAAAGAAAATGGCTCAACTGAATTAATTATGGTTTAAATCTTCGCAAAAGTTCTGAACAGGTTATATTGTAGCAATTACCACCAAACGCAACTGCCTACCCTACCCAACAAGTGACCGAAATAGGCTAATATTATTCATTTTACAACAGACCTACTAATAACCCATCTTAAACTAAATATAGAGCACACAATTAAAAAGACAGATCAAATTTCATTTAGCCAATGAAATGTCTCAAAAGAATTAAACAAAACAGGTTTAGCATATTTACAAATCTAATAAATAATAAATAAATAGTCTTACAATAATAACAATGATATAATAAAATAATAATGATATAACAAACCATTATAAATAAATGTAAGTTCTAAAATTGCATCCCACCTGAATAGAGAGTTGCACAGTAGCCTGGAATTTGGCAATGCCAATGTTCTTCTCATCTTCCACTACAATATTAAAACATACTAAATCCCCCTTATAGGCTTTTCACTACAGGCATGCTCTTTTACCTCCAACTTTTGTTTTAATTCAATGAAAAAAGCTTCCATTTTCACAATCAACAGTGGCCTATGCAAAGGCTCCTCTCTCGCTTGCTTTGGCCTAAGCTGGAGGCTCACGTGCTTGCAAGGCATGAAATAGAGATCCTTCTGTAGCTCAGTTGGTAGAGCATGGCGCTTGTAACGCCAGGGTAGTGGGTTTGATCCCCGGGACCACCCATACGTAAAATGTATGCACACATGACTGTAAGTCGCTTTGGATAAAAGCGTCTGCTAAATGGCATATATTATTATAATATTATTAAATAATTGTGCTGAGGCATGAATTCTGGGTATAAGGCTATGATAGACAGTCTCTCCTTGACAATTTGGTTTGCTACAATTTTATTTATTGGCCAAATGCCGCAATTAGCCTAGGCTAAGGGAACCCCTTGTGTATGTTCCCATCAGAGTTGTGCTTCCATCAAATGTACTTATTACAGATAGTCTGTGCATACATACGTAGTGCAGATAATAACTTTTGCGGTCAAATTCCCATGTAGCGAATAAATAAAATACAATTTAAATGGGTTTCCATGGCATTTTCAACTCTAGGTTTACTGATGGTTTTGTCACAAAAAAATGTTGTGTAAGTATAGCGAATGTGCCGACTAAGTAATGTATGTTCCTTGCATCACATCCACCTAGTTACATTTCATTTGCATCTCCTGCATACTCCAACAACACCATAAACATTTCATAACAGCTCGCAGACATTTTGGACATTTATTGAGCACATTATTACAGCTCAGGGCCTGAACACACATTCCTACACGGATCAATGTGTGTCTGGCAGTAATAATGCACGAGAAGTGTGTTATGCACACTGTAATTACCCAGATGCATGAGGTTGGTAAATCCCCAGAAAAAAAGAGAAAAGAACCGGTTGGTAATCAAGCATTCTCTACCCATCACACCCACAGCGACAGGCAGCTCCAGCAACAGTCTGGAGGAGAACAGGGAACAACAGTGATATTGGAGCCTGGAGAGCTAAATGATTCATATCAGGCTATGACTCTGAAAATGTGAGACAAATAGAGAGGATGGAACATTTTCTCTGTGACACACACACACACACACACACACACACACTAAATATAGTAATATATGTTATTTATAACAGCCCCTATTAGAACACTTTACAAATGCCTCTGTCCTTCCTTCGGTGAGATCTAATAGGCTGATACTGTGCCTTTTCTTTTCACTTATTTGAAGCTGTGGTAAAATTGAGTAGCCCCTATATTAGAACACTTTACAAATGCCTCTGTCCTTCCTTCGGTGAGGTCTAATGAACTGATACTGTACATTTGCTTTGCACTTATTTGAAGCGGCGGTAAAATAGAGTATGCCCCCTTGTGGTCATTTGAATAGCGTGACACGTATATGAAACTGTTCCAGCAGACTACGATAGCAAAACATGAATGCATTAAAATTACACTACTTTAACCCACTATGCAGTGTTTGATATTCTTACAGCGTAAACAGATAGACGCACTTGTCACTGATTAACGTAGTGACTAGACTTTAACATAAAACTGTCGTAAAAAACAGTTACTTTACGGCGTTGTTGCCTTCGTAATAATCTGTTTCCACTATATAGCACAGCAACAAAGTCAAAGTGTCTATGTCTATAAATGTATGAAAAATCAAATGAGGTTTTTTTGGTGTTAATTTAAGGTTCGCAGCGTGGTTGAGTTTAGGGTTAAGGTTAGGTTTAAAATCAAATTAAATTGTAGAAATAGGCGGGGTGTACGACTTTGTGGCTGTGGTAATTAGTGACGACCCTTTTTGTCAAGTTGCCCTTACATAGATGTCCATGGCATGTGAGTTATCCAAATGTTTTATGAAACGCAACATTACCTGTTGGTTCAGTGTGTGTTTTCAAGCTGTTAGTATTGCTTCACTTGCCTGGCAGTCATGCACAGCTATCGTTATTTTATTGAGATTTCTGTGCTAGCTATCCAGCAAGCTAACATAATAATCTGGCTTCTAGTTGCACACGTATCTATTGCATTTTGGATTTGACCAACAGGATAACATAATTGCCAATTGGAACATTAGTGTGAGACTTTGTTACATTTTCAGCAGACGCGGTTATCCAGAGCAATTGAGGTTGGCTAAGTACTTTGCTCAAGGGCACATCGACCAATTTTTCAACTGTGTAACTTTTTATTTAACTAGGCAAGTCAGTTAAGAACACATTCGTATTTACAATGACGACCTACACATTAGTCTGCTCTGGGATTCGAACCAGCGACCTATCGATTACTGGCTCTTTAACCGCTAGGCTACCTGCCGCCTTTATTACACGATGCACTGTTGTCATCAAGTTCAGGTAGTCTGGATGAATTCTAGGACCCCATACATTCTCAACACATCCCTATGAGAATGTGTTGTATGCAATCACAGCAGAATAAAAACAGTTCAGTCCTCATGGTTCCCCAACTTCTCATAGAGAGCAGTGTTTTCCCTGTATTCATTTAACCCCCCTATCCTTGCCACCACTGCTGGAAAAAAAAAATCATAGGGGAAACACTGGAGAGTATGTATTTGTTATTCCTAAAACAAGAGTAGGCCTATTCACCGGCAGTATTTTGTCACCACTCATTCAGCCAGGTCAAACCTGCTTTGTCAGATATAAAACCATTAACGTTATAATTCTGTTTCTCTGCAGATCCATCCCTCTGAAGTCTGTGTCTAACAGATTACGACCATGGCGTCTCCATTTCTGAAGTATGCCGTGATGGTACAGAAGTACCGGACGCCGCTGCTTATCGCTGGGTGCAGTGGGGTGTTTGCAGCCCAAATGTTCTACCACTTATTCCCAGAGAACACTTATAGGAAGCTGTATCAGGCCTGGAACAAAGGAGAACCAGCCAGCCTTTCTGAGAAGCTGGAGAGCCTCTTCAAACAGGTGCTGAAGGATTCTGATGTGGGCGCCCCTGATGGTTATAGAGCCTTCGCGTCGTTTGGCTTCCACCCTGTTGGGGCTGGCGTACCCTGGCTTCCCTCCGGTGCCCAGATTGGCATCCCTGCCAACTTCAACAGCACGCTGGACGACCCGGCTGGCATCACAAACCGCAGCATACTCATCAATGGCGAGAAGGTGGAGTGGGACAGTGTCATCGGCACGGCCCTGAAGGATGCTCTAGTATTCTCCCCAGAGGCTCAGAAGTTTGCCGTGGCGAGGGAGGTAGCTCGTCTTGAGGTGGGCGGGCCTGTGCTGAATGCGGCTGTAGCTCCATTCTGCTTGGCCGGAGTGATGGTCTACTCGGTGACCCTGAAGCAGATCTTCAGGCTCCACATTGGGCCTATGATCTTCAGGGGCGTAGTGAATGTTGTGGCGCTCGGCCTGGGCGCTGTCTCTTACTTGCTGACTTCTGACGCTGTCAGCCAATGGCTGGACTACAAATCAGACCGCCGTGCTGCAGGCCTGTCCAAGATCTATGCCAAGGGAGGGGTGGAGTTCTACAACAAGATCCTCTCCCGGAACAAGACGCTACGTTCGCTGATGGGCCAGAAGGGGGAGGAGATGTACGCGCCCAGTGGCAACCTGTTCCCTGCTCACCTGCTAAGACTGAAGCACGCTCCCTACACCTCCAGGAGGGATGGCATTGTGGGCCTACTCAAGGAAGACAAAGCCTAAAAAGGACATTGGAAGCCCAGTAATCTCCGCACCAAGAACCAAATATCACGTGAGCTTTGACCTCTGACCAGCTACACGTAAAGTCTGACACGAGACTGGAAGCCCAATGCTGTTTGTGCTAGTTTTCCAACAGGTATTATTTATGAAATCACAATTACTGTGAGTAAAAAGGAAATTTCAACCACATGTAACATTGCCTGAATAATGACAGTTATACTTGACCTTGTTACTATCGTTTCTCTTTATCAGTGACCTAAATTTGAGCACAAATTTGCCTAAAATTGGTCTACATGGTGAACCTGCACTTTTGTGTTGTAAAATACATCAGGGCAAGACACAATAAAAAATATTTCATAACAATACCAATTTGACAAAATGTATGTTATAATGTTTAAACATGTACAGCTGACTTGTGTGAGATGAAATTGTTGTGAATTATTAACCACAACAAATAAATAGCCTTTGGCTATTGTGTGAGAGAGACAGTGTGTGTGCATGAAGGAAATCAAGAATCAGTTGGGTTTTAATGAACCCATAATTTTAAAGCAATTTGCTTGGTGATACAGATCTTAATCTCCCGAGTCTCCACATTTAGAAATTGGAAACCTAATCTAGTTTTTTAATCACATCTCACACGTCTGAAGCCCTGTGGCGTTCTACAAAAAGAACCAAGTAATTAACATTGTGATAGAGTGACTACTGGGGAGCAAAACTGAACCTAGAGACTAATAGCATTGTCAAATGAAGGTGCATCTCAATGGCACTTTATCTCAGTCTAAATCATAGAGCCAGAACAAAATCCACACTAGTCACAGCAATGACTGTGTCTTTTTAGCTTTGATAGTGAGGCTCTTATGGGCTATATACGAATTCCTGTGTTTGTGATTACAAAAAAACTCAATTTTATGCAATGGAAAACTTGTTTAGGAAAATGACAATTCTCCACCCAACTTCTATGGAAATGATTGGGGTGATTGGGCCGTTCTCCACAGAAACAAATTACAGCACTGTACTGGGCTACCACCAATGGTACCCACAGACTGGGTGGAGATGATATGGGGTACCACTAATTTGTGACAATAGATACTCTACAATTCACAGTTTAAAAAAAATCACATGCAAATAGCATTTATCTTTTAAAATATATTCTGTTTCTTTACATACCACTTCACCAGTATGAGAGAAAATCATTTTCATCACCACATCAGTCATTGCTAACTGCATACATGGAGTGTCAACAGAAGTGGGAGGATCAAGAGAAGTACACTAAATATATACGAAAGTATGTGGACACCCCTTCAAGTTAGTGGATTTGGCTATTTCAGCCACACAAGTTGCTGACAGGTGTATAAAATGGAGCACACAGCCATGTAATCTCAATAGACAAACATTGGCAGAAGAATGGCCTTACTGCAGAGCTCAGTGACTTTCAGCGTGACGCCGTCATAAGATGGCACCTTTCCAACAAGTCATTTTTGTCAAATTTCTGCCCTGCTAGAGCTACCCCAGTCAACTGTACGTGCTGATATTGTGACGTGGAAACGTCTAGGAGTAACAACGGCTCACCATGTGTAATGCCAAGCGTCGGCTGGTGTGGTGTGAAGCCCACCCCCATTGGACTCTGGAGCAGTGGAAACGTGTTCTCTGGAGTGATGAATTGCGCTTCACCATCTGGCAGTCCGACGGACAAATCTGGGTTTGGCGGATGTCAGGAGAACGCTACATGCCCCAATGCATAGTGCCAACTGTAAAGTTTGGTGGAGGAGGAATGATGATCTGGGGCTGTTTTTCCTGGTTCGGGCTAGGCCCCTTTGTTCCAGTGAAGAGAAATCTTAATGCTACAGCATACAATGACATTCTAGACGATTCTGCGCTTGGGAAAGCTAAAAACAAAACAGTTTGGGGAAGGGCCTTTCCTGTTTCAACATGAAAATGCCCCCATGCACAAAGCGAGGTCCATACAGAAATGGTTTGTCAAGATCGGTGTGGAAGAACTTGACTGGCCTGCACAGAACCCTGACCTCAACTCCATCGAACACCTTTGGGATGAATTGGAATGCCGACTGTCAGCCAGGCCTAATAGCCCAACATCAGTGCCCGACCTCCCTCATGCTCTTGTGGCTGAATGGAAGCAAGTCCCCGTAGCAATGTTTCCAACATCTAGTGGAAAGCCTTCCCAGAAGAGTGGGGACCAACTCCATATTAGTGCCCATGATTTTGGAATGAGATGTTCGACGAGCAGGTGTCCACATACTTTTTGTCATGTAGTGTAGGTGTATGGAAATCAAATCAGCTAATTGGGCAGATTTGTTACCACTTAAGACCATTTTGCTGGCTGATTGGGCTGCACAACAAGTTTATTGTGGACAACTATAGCATTTTAGCTAAGCCTAACCCTTTTCCGAACCTTAACCCGATTCTCCTAACCGGACACGTTAATTATCCTAAACTGCTACGCTACATTAGTTCACTTAACCTGCTGTATTAACATTAAGTTAACATTAAATGTTTAATTTAAGCTGACCCGCAGCGCACCTGCTTGTGGCCGGTCTAACCAATAATGGAGACTTGACGTTGCACCCATCGCTGTTGATCCAACCATTGATTCTACTGCACCCATCACTGTTGACCCATCCTGTTATTTTGCAAAGTCCACTTTCAGACACCAAGTATGTAGGTACCCATACTTGCCCCATAATTGGTCGCAGTGATATGGAATTAAGGGGGTAGTACTGTTCTTGTTTGGACCACATGATGTCACCACAGCCCAAATTTACATTTTACTCTACAGTCGCATTGTCTGGCCACAGTGGTGTATTGTTAATACAGTCCATTCACAGTCACATGCCTAGATATTTCCTGAATTTAGGGCAATAACAAACTAATTTAGGCTAATTATGACCAACAATTGAATATTGCATATCCTGTGGCTAAAATTAACTGAGGCAATGGTGTCGCTTCCTCGCCACTGACTACCGGTATTCTACTCCAGACTGTTGCATTTAGATTTCAGTGACCTTGGCTGCACAATGTTCTAAGGTGATGCCACAGTTCTCACAATACATTTCGGTAAATCTATAAAACCGGCAAAATACCAATACCATGGCATGAAAAGTAGTGGGAAAATGACAGGAATGCTCACTCGCGGTTTAACCTCCCTGTCCTGTGACTCCACCCCGGTGCACTGGTGGCGCTACGGAGATGAAACCGGTACGTTGCTATGCTGTTGCCTCTGCTGCATTCAGCGTGCATTGACAACCGACTCGGCTGAGAAAGTCAGAGACGCTATTCGGAAATCCGGAATACACCCCCCCCAACATTTATGTCGCTCATACCCTCTCATTTACAAATCAAAGGAATTGTAAATATCATTCACTCGGTCTGAGATGCCTGCTGGTTCGCTGTAGCCAATGGTTGCTGTATCTTGTCTGTGGATTATTCGTCGCGGATTCAAACTAGTAAAGGGCCCGCAGACAGTTGAATGTATGAAGCTGAAGGATCGGAGTGATAAAAATGAGGTTTTGTCGGAGTTCCCAGCGGGTGAACTGAACTTGGATTTTTCAGTCCCTCACCCTAAACTCATTTCCCGTTGTAAGAAAACAATATTCCTTAAAAACTGGACGCCTCTGGAACTGTTTATGACGGTAAGATATTTGACCGACTGGCTACAGTACTTAGCTAAGCGATAGCTTTACTCGTTAGAACCACATTGTACTGAAAAGTAATGCAGCTTGTTAGTTACTGTACAGTAAGTTAACGTTAGATAGATATGAACTGACTAGCTAACGTTAGCTAGCTAAATTAATAGGTCATTTTTGCTGTCCATAAACCCAACCAAGATATAGCTAAATGTTTTGCTAACTTATCTAGTTGCACTTTTGAACTGTCCTATACTCACGTCCAATGTAGGCTATGCTTTTTTAAAAAATGTTATTTTATTGGAAATGAAAATAAACTGTTATTTAACTACTGTCACTGTAACGTTAACGGTATTCACATGACTTCAGCTAACGTTAGATTTAGCCAGCTCAAATTTGACAGATTATGGAAGGAGAATAGCTAGCTAACAGTATTTAGCTAATCCAATTATTTTGGAACTAGCTACTGTAGCTAGTTAGGCAGTTGACTAGATATTTATCATTTTAATTACGCAACTAGCTAAATTAGTTATAAAGCTATCTTAATTAACCCATTCTGAATGGCCTACAACAGAGGCTAAATTGTCATAATTTGCATCCAGTTACTGTATCCGCATGGCCCACTATCACCAAAGACAGTACAGTATGTGATCACTCACAACTGTTCAACCAGGTTGCAGTTGCCTTGTACTGACAGCTGTATCAGTCCTGTCACTTTCTTGTTGGTCATTTTGAAATAACATTAGGGAGAACTAACGTTACAAGCATTCGTCAAGGGTTTCCTTCTGACATTACCGAAGGCTGTTTCAAATGAGTAAATCCATGGTTAATCTGTCATTTCTTAATTTGGACATAATTCAATTATGTCGCTAGCTAATGTGGTCAGCGTTTACAATTACTTAATCGTCAGACATGACACATTAATGTTTGTGGGAGCCCTTCGAGAGTGTACTTTACCTGGGTTGATTTCAGCCTGCGAGCTCGAACATGTCACTACGTGAAAGAAAATTGAATGTCCGAGTTCAGCCTGAATGAATGAATGATAGTCTACATCACAAGACCTGACCTCTCACTTGTCGCAAATGGGTACTGGTTGGCTTTCTCAGGTCCCCGAATCTCATTCAAGCAAACCTATTCCTCCCTTACACGCTGAATGACGGGCTGCTTTATAGTCCAAAGAGGACCTTTGTATTTTTCTTGTCCTCGTTTCATTAATCTAATAAGGCCCCCATAGATTGCTACTTTGCTTCACAAAATCCTAAGGAGATCAAGTTCAGGATTCAGAGAGAAATCAGATTCATGCCAAAGGGTGGATTTACATTAGTCAAATATGTCTAGTGAGTTCTATCTCTGTTCAACATCAGATTTACAACGTTTTTGTTTATGCTAGCCTTGGATGTGGTGTGGCGAATGCCACATTCCTGCTGCATGTGTGGAGCTATTATCATACCTTTAAAAAAAACATATTATATAGACAAAGACATTCCAACTACACAGGAAGCTAATCCATATTGCACATAGTGGTGCACACTTGATTAATGCAATGATTCACAATTGTGTGGATATTTTAAAAGCCTTCCATTAAATTGGTCTAACAGAGCAAAAATGGTGTTTGTCTATTGGCATTAAGGTAATTCTTGCATGGACATGTGGTGTGGTAGAGCTGTTGTCGTTAAACTGTACCACTCAGAGGGGTGTATGTGGCAGATATGTTGTGTGGGATACATCTCTTAAAGAGATGTATCCTGGACCTAGTTTGTGTCATCAAAGTAGTGTTGTGTAAAGAAGCCATAAAGAGACTGTGACTGTCTGTGTCAGCAGAGATGCCTCTGTGTACACTAGAATAAAACCTTTTTATGGGGACCCAGCTGGTAATCGAAAAATGGCCAGTGGCGAAAGCCATGGCTTAATAGGTTGTGTACCGGAACTGGGCATCCTTGGATTTGAAGTGGAGTGTGGGTGGGGTATTGGGACTGGGGGTAGAGGGAAAGGAGGGGGGGAGAGGGTCCCAGGTGCGGGGATAATTGGGATAGACTACACCTGCTAACATGAGCATTGGCGAATCCACAGGGAGATTGATGGGACACAGCTAGCTAATCTACAATGAAGTAGGCTAACATTACTGCTGGGATGACCGTAACAAAGCTAAAGAGGCAGAATTTGTAGCCCTATTATGCTCACACAATGGTTTTTGTGTTTATTTGACGACTGCAATGAGAATGCCATTGTCATCCTTGTTTCAGTTTATCATAAGTGAAAATACAGCTATAGGTTGGGGATGAGATAAACCTGTGATCATAAGCCATGTCCTCTTGGACAATCCCTAGTCTAGTGGATGATCTACCTACACCAATCAGTCAATACATTTCAACCCAGGTAAACTATTCTTAGAAGGCAGCAGCTCCAAGAATGACACCTGTGTGGACTTGGCTCAGGACCACCTCTGTTTGAGACACGAGGCATGCTAACAGGAGACAGCTCTTAGCTCCGACACTTTCTGTTTAGTTAGCCCTGCAATGAAAGCCACATGCTTGCCCTGGGTGTTACAGCAATGTTGTCATGTGTGCAGTACACCCTGTCAGCACCCCTTGCAGATACAGCCTGTGTGGCAATCTATAACGAAGGGCCAGCCGGGTCGGCCCGGCTGGCCGGATATCACACCCGTTTCAGCAAATCTCTAAAAGGCAAAACACAGCTGTGTTTACACTCCCATCTCTCACAGCCTCACATCTCAGAATCAAATGTGTTTTGGCTAATCTTTTCATTTCCTAACTCTGTGATGATCGCTGTATTTCCAGCTAAATGAAGGGTATTCATCAGCTAAGCGACAGTCCACAGAGGGATGAGTGACAGCTGGTTCTACACACTCCTGTTTGTACTGGACTACACTGTGCCTTGAAATGAAACATTACTTCCTGATATAACAAAGTTGAATCCACAACTGGCTTTAATTCTTTATCCTTCCCATTTCCCCAAATCAGCTTCTTAATTCTTGGAAGAGGGACCAGAATAGAAATACCCTTTTTACCAACAACAACAACAAACCTCTCAGACATTTACAATTAACAGAACCCCATTCTCCAGGGCAGACGATGGTAGGCTTCACATTAATCAAAGGTCCTAATTGGAGCACAGTGTAACAGCTTTATGCTCTAAAACACAGGCGTGGTAGGGTGGAAAGGTTCAACTAGTCCTTTCATTCAGAACCTATTGTTAGTTCACAGGCCTGTTGTCTCTTTTGCGCTGGACAGATGCATAACCAATCAGATGAAATAGCATTTTTGCTGCATGTTAATGATGTTATTGGTTACTCACCTGTTGTACATATTTAAGTTGTTGAAAAGTGTGTCTCTCCCTACAAAACTGTAGGAGCTTCTGACCACCTGCTGTCAACTGAATATAACCTGCTCAATGCACCTACTCCCAGGTTGAACATTTGTGATTATATTGTTGGAGATGCAGCATTTAGTTCAGAGCAATTCCACAGTAAAGGAATTACCACAGGTTTTGGCCTTTGTAGAGAGTTTTTCCTAGCCACCGTGCTTCTACACCTGCATTGCTTGCTGTTTGGGGTTTTAGGCTGGGTTTCTGTACAGCACTTTGAGATGAGCACTTTGAGCTGATGTACGAAGGGCTATATAAATAAATTTGATTTGATTTGAAATTTGATTTGACCACAACATGGTTAGCTTTTGACTTGATTTACAGAGGGGTAATTCCACGCAAATGGAATTACTCCTAGACTCCTATTTTTCACTTTAAGATGTATGCCGAACAAAACATTCATTTTAAAAGTTTAACAAACCATACAACACAATGACTACTTTAAATAATTTACACAATAAATCGAGTTTGGTAACAGAATTATAGTAAAATCCATAGAATTTGGAATGTAATAGGATCTCTGTGGTTTAATCTCACTGTTTTAAGGTTACCAAACTTGAGCTGCAACATTCTTCCTGCAAATGTGTTTTTGTAAAATGTTTAGTGGAAAGGTACATTGTAAAGTGAAAAATCTTGAGTCTCGGTGTAATTCCGTTACTATGGATTTGCACTTTTATTCCCAGCCAATGATTATTTAGGGTGCACCACTGGGACAAGAGAGGATTGCCTCAAGGCTGATACACCACCAGTAGGGAATTGAGAGAATGAGATGAAATCACCTATAAAAATCCACGTGTATGTGATTGCTATTGCCAGCTGTGGGAAATCCCAATCTGGAACACCCTTTGTGTTAAAGTCCAGCCCTGAAAGATAGACTGTTCTGTTTGCCTAGATTGGATACAGGGAGTTAGAATCTGCGTGTGCTTGTTGGAGACGGTAGTGCACTATTTCATAGTGAATGAATAGACAGTTTTAGACCCCATCCAGTGGTTCTACTGAGCATGTTGGCGATGCCTGTTGCCCAGTACACTGCCCACTGTGCTAGACCATAGGAAGGTGATCTGCTCCAGCTGTGAGGGTTCATATTGGGCACACCGATCAGTGTGACTCAAACATCATCCAGGTCAGATTAAGAGATTACGGGCCCTGGGGGCTGCCTGCTGTAGCATAGCGGTGCTCTGGGTCATGGCTGAGTTTGCTGTGGCTTAGAAAATAACAGGTACGAACATTAAAGGATTAGCATGATCTGTGGTGATTACTGTATAGGGAGGGTTAGGGCCTATTAACGGACTAACAATGGGGAAGAAGAGGGCATGTCACCATCCATGTGTATGAAAACATAGAGTGAGCTTTCTTCCATTTTCTGTTATAGTGTATCAGAAAGCTAAGATGAAGTGTAGCCATGATATTCCACATGAAAAGAGCCCACAGAACATGGTTCAGCTTAGATTTGATTTTTAGAGTATGGTGCCTCTTTCTGAAGCCTTTGTGCAGTATCTCAACATTGAGTTGGATAGCAGGCTTTGGCAGCCTCCCAAATGATATCCTATGGGCCCTGGTCAAAAGTAGTGCATTGCATAGGGAATAGGGTGCCATTTGAGATGTAGTTTACAGTGCATTCGGAAGGTATTCAGACCCCTTCACCTTTTCCACATTTTGTTACAGCTAGGGATGCACCGATATTACATTTTTGGCCGATACTGATATCCAATATTTTCTTTGCCAAAAAAAATTATAGTGATATTTTACATTTTAGTAGCCTTTTAAGCATTCCAGTACTGTTAAATAGTTAACACACACACACACACATGGACACAGTAGTCTAAGGCACTGCATCTCAGTGCAAGAGCCATCACTACAGTCCCTGGTTCCAGGCTGTATCACATCCAGCAGTGATTTGGAGTCCCATAGGGCGGCGCACAATTGGTCCGGGTTTGGCCGGGGTATGGCGTCAATTTGTTCTTAACTGATTTGCCTAATTAAATACAGGTTAAATACAGGTTACTCAATCACTCACTCTCTCTCGCTCTTACCAAAACGTTATTTTGTTGGCATTTACGTATGTCCCTATTACCAGTAAAACGTAATCAAAACCTATTTCTTTCACTTACTTGCTGTGCTGTTTCGTTGTTCATTTGTTCAGTCGTTTCAGTCTCAACCAGGATTTCATCATACATGTCAAGTTTCAGCTCTGTCTGTGGCCTCTCTTCCTCTGCACACGGTCACTGTATCCATTTCCATCTTGTCCAACTGTGTATGTAACATTTCACATAAACCCTGTTTCTTGTCTGCATCGAAGTCCTTGTACCTAGCATCTAGCATGGTGGCAACACAGTAAAGAGGCTCAGAGAGAATGCCTGTTAAAGAAGTAGCAGTCCTTGTACCTAGCATCTAGCATGGTGGCAACACAGTAAAGAGGCTCAGAGAGAATTGTCTACCTCACTTGTCTACCTCACTTGCTTTGGCAATGTTAACACATGTTTCCCATGCCAATAAAGCCGTTGAATTGAATTGAATTGAATGTCTGTTAAAGAAGTAGCGGTCCTTGTACCTAGCATCTAGCATGGTGGCAACACAGTAAAGAGGCTCAGAGAGAATGCCTGTCAAAGAAGTAGCGGTCCTTGTACCTAGCATCTAGCATGGTGGCAACACAGTAAAGAGGCTCAGAGAGAATGCCTGTTAAAGAAGTAGCGGTCCTTGTACCTAGCATCTAGCATGGTGGCAACACAGTAAAGAGGCTCAGAGAGAATGCCACTTGATCGCTTGTTCACAGCCTCTAGTACTTTTCCAAGTTAACCCCACGGTCTGTGTGGGCAGTTTTGTTGAGCAGACTCTTCAATGCCATGACAGAGGGTATCACGTCTGCTGCAGACGCAGTTGATGAGCTTATTTCTCGTGTCAGTTCTTCGAATGGGGCTAGGAGTGTGTTCATGTTTCAAACATGTTCTCATATGCCATTTGAAATGGCAGCAGCAGTATGAGAACCAGCACATTCTTCAGCAATACGGCTTTCCTCAGTACAAATCCTGGTCGACCCACTGTGCTGTCAGACTCGCCATGCTCAGGGGGCTGACATCGCTGGTCCAAATGTCAGTCGTGAAGCTAATAGCAATGACGCCCATAGCAAGTAGCTCATGGATGTGCGTTTCAACAATACTGGGTAACTCCGGTAGGGCAACCTCTTGACAAGTAGCGCCTACTTGGTAGTATGTACCGGGGCTTTCGGCGAAAACCAACCTCCTCCACGACAGAGATCAGTTGATTGTCAAGGGCAATGAATTCCATTATCTTGGCGTTAATGTATTTCGCCTTTGAGTTGTCTCGCTGAAAGGGTCTTACTCTTTCAAATGACTGCTTGACTTGAACTTGTTTAGTTGTTGGAAGTTTGCGCGTAGTCTCTGAACATCTGGAGGTGATGCACTTTCAAATGAGTAATTAGGTTTGTGGTATTGAACGTTTTCACTTTCACAAATGTTGCATATGGCCTTTTTGTTATCTTCCTTTGAAACTTCAAAATAGATCCACACAGCAGACGTTGTTGGCTGGGTTAGGCCAACATGATGGTTGTCTAGCAATGATCACCAACAAGAATAATGTGCAATGCTGCACAATCATATACTTTGAGTCAATACTAGACGCAGCATTGGTAGTGATTACAGCTGTGAGTCTTTCCGGGTGAGTCTCAGAGATTTCCACACCTGGATTGTACAGCGTTTGCACATTATTCTTCAAGTGCTCAAATTTGTTGGTGATCATTGCTAGACAACCATATACCTTGATTTATTGTGTTTTATATTGTTTTATTTTTCATAAATATTTGACAAATGTTAGAATTGTTCTTCTACTTTTCCATTAGTGTTTTGTGTACCGTAATTTCAGGACTATAAGCCGCTACTTTTTTCCCAAGCTTTGAACCTCGCGGTTTATACAATGACGCGGCTAATTTATGGGTTTTTCCCACTTTCACAAGATTCATGCCACCAAAAAACTGAGCACTGTCACATAATGTGACGTAAATCGAGCGCGCTCAAACTTCCCATCATTCTGATTACGGTAGTCATTTTGTCACCCTCATCATGGCAAAGACACAGAGAAATGCATATGATGCAGCTTTCAAGTTGAAGGCGATCGATCTGGCTGTTGGAAAAGGAAATAGAGCTGCTGACAGCGTGCAGCATTGTCAAAAAATCCACTATCATCAACGGGTTTCGAAAGGCTGGACTGCTGCCTGTTGAAGAGTGCAGCGATCCAACATCGGATGAAGCAATTCTGAGGCTATTCAACTCCGACAACGAAGGAGATGACTTCAGTGGTTTCAGTGCACAGGAGGAGGAAGATAGTGACCAATGACTTTCTTGGTAGGCTACTGTTTACTGCCGTGTTTCGTTAAAGCCTATTTATTTTTGTTACAAGCCATGTTTCGTTTAAAGGCTGTTTAAAGTAATTTGTTTCAATGTTGTACCGGTAGGCACCTGCGGCTTATTGACATGTGCTGCTTATTTATGTACAAAATACATATTTTAAAAAATTCAGTGGGTGCGGTTTATATTCAGGTGCGCTTAATAGTCCAGAAATTATGGTAGCTTTAAGAAACATTTTTTTTAACCTTTTTATTTAACTAGGCAAGTCAGTTAAGAACAAATTCTTATTTACTATGACAGCGGGTTAGCTGCCTTGTTCAGGGCCAGAACAACAGATTTGTACGTTGTCAGCTTGGGGATTTGATCTTGCAACCCTTCGGTTACTAGTCCAACGCTCTAACCACTAGGCTACCTGCCGCCCCGTTGACAAAACATTGCAAATAAATTAATTTTGATCCCACTTTGTAACATGCTGACCACACCTCCAACATTGTTTGCACGAGCATTGCAAAATAAATGTACACATACTTGTTATTCAATAATTTCATCTGAAATGCTCGTGTGCGTCAACAAGCATCTGTGTTGCCAGGCGCTAAAATAGAATTTATAGAACGTGCTACAAGTCCCACCTCTCCCATCTCCTCATTGGTTTTTAAGAGCATATACCCATGTGGTTGATTGAAAGATGAAATAGGTCCACACACCAGTCTAGTTGGTGGCTGTATTGTACCTTAGTTGGTTGCCATCCACTGTAGAAGACTGAATGAGGAGAGATTACTAGAACCTCACAAGGTTTCCCATTTTATCTGTGGATTAATTGTCGCAGTAAAGAACACACGATTTTGTGTGAATCAAAATTCTACAAAAGTCCAGCAAATAAAATAACATTGTTCATTTCAGGTAAAATAACAACCCAATGTTTATATCCCAGGACAAATTAGCTAGCAACAGCAAGCTAGATATCTAAATGTCCAATAATGTTTCATGTGTTTTGACTTGTCCTCAAATGAATTATCATAGTTGGTTCGGGGTTTTTGATAACCTGCGTGTCCTGACCGCGTCTGGTGGAGATAGACAAACTCAGTATGTGCAACTGGATACATGCTCAAGACCGTTTGGTCATCATGTAGCACATCAAAATGTGGAATAAGTCAAGGGGTGTGAATACTTTGATGTTACATTTTTGATGTCCTAATAACAGCAGGACTTTGTCAAAATGAAGGACAGAGTTCACACAGGGAACTGTCCAGGGAAAACAACAATGGTTCTGAATATGTTAGGAAGAGAACGTTACAATTGCAAACCTTGTTAAAGACTTCAAAAGGTTCAGATTGGATTTGGCTGATTCTAAAGGTTTTGGTGTAAGGGCCCTTTGTTTCAGCTAGGCGAATGAACCCTTATCGCTGTTTGTACCAGAGCAGGTTTACCAGTGTTTACAAACCGAAGGTCAGATCATGGTCCTTCCTTCACTTTGATGCCTAAAGAATCTAGGCAATGCTCTCTACTCTTGTAATGGCAAACCTGTGACTGCATTTCCCCTGTATTGAAATTAAGACGGTCTTCCCTTAAAAAATCCATAGGCCTCATCTTCTATAGCGCAGCCATCCAACCTCTGACATCTCTGGCATGTTGCTCTTGCCCTACGTTTTGCTCATATCTACTGCTGTGCTTGTTGTGACTTGCCCTCTCCTTCCTCCCCAACCCAGTAAAGAAAAATCTACCCTGACTCTGCTTGCACAGAACGCAAGAGTGACACAATTTTCCTAGTGAAAATAAATTGTTAGCAGGCAATATTAACTAAATATGCAGGTTTAAAAATATATACTTGTGTATTGATTTTAAGAAAGGCGTTGATGTTCATGGTTAGGTACATTGGTGCAACGACAGTGCTTTTTTTCCACAAATGCGCTTGTTAAATCACATGTTTGGCGAAGTAGGCTGTGATTCAATGATTAAATTAACAGGCACCGCATTGATTATATGAAACGCAGGACAAGCTAGATAACTACACATGGTTGATATTACTAGTTTATCTAGCTTGTCCTGCGTTGCATATAATCAATCATTAATTTATCATTGAATCACAGCCTACTTCGCCAAACGGGTGATGACTTAACAAGCGCATTCGCTAAAAAAGCACTGTCGTTGCACCAATGTGTACCTAACCATAAACATCAATTCCTTTCTTTAAAATCAATTCACAAATACATGTTTTTAAACCTGCATATTTAGTTAATATTGCCTGCTAACATGAATTTATTTTAACTCTGGAAATGGTCACTTCTCTTCCGTTCCGTGCAAACAGTCAGGGTATATGCAGCAGTTTGGGCCACCTGGCTCGTTGCGAACTATGTGAAGACCATTTCTTCCTAAATAAGACGAATTCATTTTCCAGAATTGTACATAATTATGACATAACATTGTTGTGCAATGTAACAGCAATATTTAGACTTAGGGATGCCACTCGTTAGATAAAACATGGAATGGTTCTGTATTTCACTGAAAGAATAAACATTTTGTTTTCGAAATGATAGTTTCCGGATATGACCATATTAATGACCTACGGCTTGTATTTCTGTGTGTTATTATGTTATAATTAAGTCTATGATTTGATATTTGATAGAGCAGTCTGACTGAGCGGTGGTAGACTCCAGCAGGCCCGTAAGCATTCATTCAAACAGCACTTTCGTGCGTTTGCCAGTTGCTCTTTGCTGTGCTTCAAGCATTGAGCTGTTTATGACTTCAAGCCTATCAACTCCTGAGATTAGGCTGGTGTAACCGATGTGTAATGGCTAGCTAGTTAGCGGGGTGCGCGCTAATACCGTTTCAATCGGTGACGTCATTCGCTCTGAGACCTTGAAGTAGTTGTTCCCCTTTAACTGCAGGGGCCGCGGCTTTTGTGGAGCGATGGGTAACGATGCTTCGAGGGTGGCTGTTGTCGATGTGGCCCTGGTTCGGGGCAAGGAGAGGGACGGAAGCTATACTGTTACACTGGCAATACTAAAGTGCCTATAAGAACATCCAATAGTCAAAGGTGTATGAAATACAAATGGTATAGAGATAAATACTCCTATAATTCCTCTAATAACTACAACCTGAAACTTCTTACCTGGGAATATTGAAGATTCATGTTAAAAGGAACCACCAGCTTTCATATGTTCTCATGTTCTGAGAAAGGAACTTAAACGTTAGCTTTTTTACATGGTACATATTGCACTTTTACTTTCTTCTCCAACACTTTGTTTTCGCATTATTTAAACCAAATTGAACATGTTTCATTATTTATTTGAGGCTACATTTATTTTATTGATGTATTATATTAAGTTAAAATAAGTGCTAATTCAGTATTGTTGTAATTGTCATTACAAATAAATAAAACAATCGTCTGATTAATTGGTATCGGCTTTTTTTGGTCCTCCAATAATCGTTATCGGCGTTAAAAATTCATAATTGGTCAACCTCTAATGTGTACACTGGGGAATGTGAAACTTTTTGGCTTCTCCACTGCGGCCCAGTCGATGTGGAGGGGGCGTACTCCCTCTGCGGTTTCCTGAAGTCCACTATCAGCTCCTTCGTTTTCTCTTGATGTTGAGAGGTTATTTTCCTGGCCCCACTCTGCCAGGGCCCTCACCTCCTCCCTTCAGACTGTCTTGTTGTTTTTGGCAATCAGGCCAACCACTATTGTCTTGTCTGCAAACTTGATTGAGTTGGAGGTGTGCATTTCCACGCAGTCATGGGTGGACAGGGAGTACAGGAGAGGGCTGAGCATGCACCCTTCTGGGAGTGTGTAGTGTGATGGCAATATCATCCTCTGTGTCTCTATTTGGGTTGGTATGCAAATTGAAGAGGGTGTCGGGTTTGGTGGAGGTAATATGATCCTGAACTAGCCTCTCAAAGCACTTCATAATGACTTCATAAGTGAGTGTTACGGGCGATTGTCATTTAGTTCAGTTACCTTCGCTTTATTGGGTAAGGGTGGCCCTGAGGTGTTATGGAGAGACTTCAGAACAGAGTATCTCCTATTTCTCAATCAGTGCTGCTTGTGTAACCTAAGCCACTAAAAACAAGCTCTTAACCATATCGATGCACAGCTTCAAATGCCACAAGAGTTCCAGTCCTCGGACTGATGCCACTCGAGACAGCCACTGTTAAGAGTATACTGAAATACTACACCATTCATGGGTCTCTACCGAACATGCTGTGAGACAGTTGACAAACATAGTCATTATGGAATGTAAGCAACTTAGGGACTGTTTTTATCCTCTGTGTATTTGAATTGGACGCCCATAGAGGAAACAAAAATCTACGTCCAAATTAAATAAGGATACGCTGTAATCCAAAAATAAGACTGTAGTGCATTAAGTGCTTTCTCCTTCAATTCCATTTGTTTTCTTTCCCCCTTCCATTGGAACCCTGAATTCATGTCAACGTTCAACCTGTTCTAGAGGCAGAGTTGTTGGAAATGTATTTTCTTCTCTCCATAACTTCCCCCAGTCTATGTATTTATGGTGATGGTGCCAAATGTAGCCTGGGGCTGTGAAAATGTCAGGTGTGCGTGCGTGTGTCAGAGAGTGGGGAACCTAGTTTGAAGTTCCTATCGACATGGTGTTCCAGGGAATGTGTTCACGTGAGGAAGCTTGAGAAACACCCTTCGCACCACAGTCATGTTTAGATGGGATACAGCATTTGATGTAAAAAGGTTTTTTCTTCTCAATTTTTAGCTCTGTTGTGTAAGTAATCCAAAATCTACAACAAAAAGTCCATTTTGACAAAAGCTGTACCCTTCTAGACAGCCCTGCACCACCTCCCATACCGAAAACAGACATGCTTTCTGCACTCTGCTCTGTTAATATGCATGTTTGGCTTGCCTTTACTTTGGCTAACCCGCCCTTAGCTCACAGCCAGACGAGAGGAAAAGAGAGCAAGCATTTATGGTCCTGTAATAACACTAACCATGGTCTCTCTGTACAGAATGTGTGTAGGGTATTTGTGCTTGCGAGCTTTGCTTCTAAACTTTGGTAGCTGCCCCACTTCACAGAACAGTACACTCTCATGCTCCATCTGCTTTCAAGGTTGTTGATTGTAGAAGCTATAATGGTTCCTTTTATTCTTTCAGAGTTCATAGGACTGTTCCTGTCCACATCTACAAACCTGTCATGTATTCTGTAATAGTGAGGGAGTGGGAAGAGCATGTTATTTTCTCCTCCAGGGATAATAACAGAAGCTGTTACATTCTTGTGGTTACTGACTGTGATTTCAGCACTGGGCCAAGTCTGACTCGTTCCCGCTACAGTACCCTGCAGTTCAGTTTAACAGTCCCCAGCATGTAACGACACAGCTAGCCTTGACTTCTGGTCCTTGACAGATGATTTATTAAAATGGTTTTCACAAAAATCCCCAGTCATACTTGACAAGAAAACATGAGTAGTCTAAAAGCCTTTCCATTGGGTTGTCATCATTTGGATTCAAGGGGTCATCCTCTGGGGCCCCTCTATGAGCTACGCCTGGGTGTAGATTCTACACCTAGTAGGGAGCAGGTGTTAAATTGGGACTAGATTCTACCATTCTGCCTCTTGCACTGAGATGCAGTGCCTTAGACCGCTGCACCGCTTGGGAGCCCGGTGGGAAAACGTGTCAAGTGCTCTCATGCTCAAGACAATATCTTGTTTACTGCTGGTCAATTGCACTTTAACATAATGTCACTGCCAAAGACCATTGGTTTTAGAGTTAAGCAAACCATACAACTCTATGCTCAATGACTTATAAATTATTATTTTTTAAATATATTTTCTACTGAAAATATATACAGTACCAGTCAAGTTTGGGGACACCTACTCGTTCCAGCGTTTTTATTTGATTTTTTTACTCTATTCTACATTGTAGAATAATAATAATAGTGAAGACATCAAAACTATGAAATATCACATATGGATTCATGTAGTAAACAAAAGTGTTAAACATCTAAATATATTTTCATGAGGTTGTCACCTGGAATAGATCTCTATTAACAGGTGTGTCTTGTTAATTTGTGGAATTTCTTTCTTTCACAATGCGTTTGAGCCAGTCAGTTGCATTGTGACAAGGTAGGGGTTGGTATACAGAAGATAGCGCTATTTGGTGAAAGACCAAGTCCATATTATGGCAAGAACAGCTTAAATAAGAAAAGCGAAATGATTACTTTAAGACATGAAGGTCAGTCAATCCGGAAAATTTCAAGAACTTTGAAAGTTTCTTCAAGGGCAGTCGCAAAAACAATGTTTTTTTTCAACAAGTGTTATGTTGAAACTGGCTCTCATGAGGACCGCCACAGGAAAGGAAGACCCAGAGTTACCTCTGCTACAGAGGATAAGTTCATTAGAGTTACCAGACTCAGAAATTGCAGCCCAAATAAATGCTTCAGAGTTCAATTAACGGGCACATCTCAACATCAACTGATCAGATGAGACTGCGTGAATCAGTCCTTCATGGTCGAACTGCAAAGAAACCACTTCTAAAGGACCAAAATAAGACTTGCTTGGACCAAGAAACATGAGCAATGGGCATTAGACCTGTGGAAATCTGTCCTTTCGTCTGATGAGTCCAAATTTTAGATTTTTGGTTCCAACCGCCGTGTCTTTGTGAGACACCGAGTATTTGAACGGATGATCTCTGCATGTGTGGTTCCCACGGTGAAGCATGGAGGAGGAGGTGTGATGGTGTGGGGGTACTTTGCTGGTGACACTGTATCTGATTTATTTAGAATTCAATACACACTTAACCAGCATGGCTACCACAGCATTCTGCAGTTATACGCCATCTCATCTGTTTTGCGCTTAGTGGGACCATCATTTGTTTTTCAACAGGACAATGACCCAACACACATCCAGGCTGTGTAAGGGCTATTTGACCAAGAAGGAGAGTGATTGAGTGCTGCATCAGATGACCTGGCCTCCACAATCACCCGACCTCAACCCAATTGAGATTATTTGGGATGAGTTGGACCACAGAGTGAAGGAAAAGCAGCCAACACGTTCTCAGCGTATGTGGAAACTCCTTCAAGTCTGTTGGAAAAGCATTCCTAAAGAAGTTGGTTGAAGGAATGCCAAGATTGTGTAAAGCTGTCATCAAGGCAAAGAAAGGGTGGCTACTTTGAAGAATCTCAAATTTATTTGACTTTGTTAAATGCTTTTTTTTTGGTTCTACATTATTCCAGATGTGTTATTTCATAGTTTCGAAGTCTTCACTATTATTCTACAATGTAAAAAATAATAATAAAAGTCTTAAACAAATCAAAAATATATTTGAGATTCTTCAAATTGGCATTCTCTCAACCAGCTTCACATGGAATGCTTTTCCAACCTTGTGTGTTCAAAATTTTGACTGGTACTGTATATAAAACACTAATCGGATTTACATAAGTTTTCAACCCCCTGAGTCAATACTTGTTAGAATCACCATTGGCAGCAATTACAGCTATCAATTTGTTTGTTGATCAATGCTAGACAGGGATTTTCAACTCTTGACATTTGATTTTTAAACCGATTTATTTTTTTTTTTTTATGTCAACATTGTTACGAGGCCACTCGGAAATATTCAATTTCGTTTCGGTTAGAAACTTCAGTGTATATTTGGCCTTTTTTTAGGTTCTTGTCCTGCTGAAAGGTGAATTCATCTCTCAGTATCTGTTTGGAAAGCAGACTGAATCAGGTGTTCCTCTAGGATTTTTTTCTGTGCTTAGCTTTATTCCATTTATTTTATGATAAACAGCTTATTTCTTGCCGATGACAAGCATACCCATAACATGATGCAGCCCCCACCATGCTTGAACATTTGGAACGTGGTACTCAGTGAAGTGTTGCGTTGCATTTGGCTAAAACATAATGCTTTGTATTCAGGTCAAAGTTAATTTCTTTGCCACATTTTTTGCAGTTTTTAGTGTGTTGCAGAAAATGCATGCTTTTGAATATTTTTTATTCTGTAAAGGCTTCCTTTTCACTCTGTTAATTAGGTTATTATTGTGGAGTAACTACAATGTTGTTGATTCATCCTCAGTTTTCTCCTATCACAGCCATTAAACTCTGTTTTAAAGTCGTCATTGGCCTCATAGTGAAATCCCTGAGTGGTTTCCTTCCTCTCCGGCCACTGAGTTAGGAAGGACACCTGTATCTTTGTAGTGACTGGGTGAATTGATACACCATCCAAAGTGTAAGTTAGTAACTTCACCATGCTCAAAGGGATATTCAATGTCTTCTTTTTTATTTTTTACCCATCTACTAATATGTTCCCTTCTTTGCGAGGCATTGGAAAACCTCTCTGGTGTTTGTGGTTGAATCTGTGTTTGAAAATCACTGCTCCACTCAGAAGTCATGTTAAACACTATTATTGCACACAGTGAGTTCATGCTACTTATTACGTGATTTGTTAAGCACATTGTTACTCATGAACATATTTAGATTTTCCATAACAAAGGGGTTGAATACTTATTGACTCGAGGCATTTCAGCTTTTCATTTTTAAATAATTTGTACAAAATTCAAAAACATAATTACGCTTTGGTGTGATGAGGTGTAGTGTGTAGGCCAGTGCCCCCCCCCCCCCCCCAAAAAAAAATCTCAACTTAATCCATTTTAAATTCGGGCTGAAATGAAACAAAATGTGGAAAAAGTTGAAGGATGTGAATACTTTCTGAAGAAACTTTATTTCTAATACAGCTCAGTTGGTAGAGCATGGCGCTTGTAACGCCAGGGTAGTGGGTTCGATTCCCGGGACCACCCATACGTAGAATGTATGCACACATGACTGGAAGTCGCTTTGGATAAAAGCGTCTGCTAAATGGCATATATTATTATAATTATATTATTAATACCTTTTTAGACTTTCGGTAGATGTTTTCTTAGACCCATTTTCCAACTGTTTGACCAGAAACCAAAGCCTTTGCTTATTCCACATTTTTAGGATGGTAAATGGTTGAATAATTTATTTATCAAAAATAGACTGTTAGCTATCATTTTATACCAAATTTGATGTGCTGTTATGAACTTCATGTTCGTGCTCATGGAGATTTTTACATGGGAATGCCTTGCTGCTCAACCCGCAGCCATAGCTGGACCTCCACCACTGGGTTCTCACGGCACAAATTGATTACGTCACACGTTTCTCCCCTCTCTGCCTCTGCATTTCGTGTGAGATGAATGTGACAGACTGATTTCTGAGAAGTGGTAAAAGAAAGTGGAAGCTTCCTTCATGAGAATTCCAGTTCTACAATTGCATGTATAAATATCCCTTAAAGATAACCAATCTGTCACAATTTGTGTTTGAGGAGGAAGTGGTCGGTTTGAGAAAATGTTAAGATTCATCTGATCTCGTACATCATTCAGGGGGAAATGTTAGAGTAGCTCAACGGCAGGGAAACCTAGTGGGAGCTACATTATACATCAGTAGAAACACTCATCAGATAAATGTGCTGCTGGGCCTATTAGGTCACATTCTCAGACCAGACGTGCACACACACACACACACACACACACACACACACACACACACACACACACACACACACACACACACACACACACACACACACACACACACACACACACACACACACACACACACACACACACACACACACACACACACACACACACACACACACACACACACACACACACACACACACACACACACACACATAGTGTTTTGTATTGCTGTCCTTATGTGAGGATCAAATAATTAATTACCATCCCAAATCCTATTTTCACTAACCCTAAATCTAACCGTAACTCCTAACCTTAATTATAACCCTAAACCTAAACTATTGTTTTTCCTTGTGGGAACCGGCAAAATATCCACCTTGTTTTTACTATCCTTGTGAGGACTTCTGGTACCCACAAAGATAGTCAAACACAGTGTTTTCAGTGTGACACCCTCGTCAAAGGCACTAAACCTCTCCAAGGTGATTATTTACACAACTGGCAATGAATTTTCATGCCTTCTATAAGCAGCTTTGTGTGTGTGTGTGAACTCCGTTTAAGAGTTTAAATGTTAAAACGAGGCAGAAAAAGGCTCATGCCAGATAGGCCTACTTTATCTGTTTCCATTCTATGTGGTTTCTCAGATGACTCCTCGTTTCCTCTTTCAGAGACCGAGAGAGAGGGAGGGGTTTCCACACTGACGCCATTTTTAATTTCCACTCTTCTTCCAGAGCATGATTAGCAGGAGGACTGAGCAGAGTGTTGTTCATCTGAAATTAAAAGCTAATGGTCATATCTGGATGTGACGATAAAGCCCTTGTCTGAAGAGGATTAGGCACAATTCAAACGTCAGTTTTCTTATATAATTGGAGTTTCCCTTCTCCAGAATCTCCACCACGTCTGACCACTCTAGTGTGATGCTAAGAAATGGGCACATGTCACAACTGACTGATATGTATCAAACTGACTGACAGCAGTCGCTGATCAGTTCCTGTCCAAATTCCAAGAGCCTTTTCCAAACTTTCTCACGCTTTTCTATCATGATCAATACCATTAACAAGACAAGTCAATGTCTATGGTTGTGAGTTAGGACTGACACATGCCTTGACAGACAGACGGCCTGACACATGCCTTGGCAGTGTTCTTAGCAACACAGCCTGAAGAACAGAGGGTCACTTGTGTGTGTCTATAATTCACTCTACCCACACTGCGCCAGGATCCTCTCCATTTTAAAACTCGGAAGTCACACAGAGCCCACAGAGGAAGTTTTTGTGTCCAAGTCTATGAGATGCATCGGAAACTACTCGTAAAGAATTCACAAGGGCTAACTTCCTCCCAGACTATTAGCAATCTCCAGCAGCCTGAGCTTGAGCAGCTCTGGGGGATTTTCTACATCTCTTCTAATGAACAGAGGCTGATTCACTTACAGCCTATCAATCTCCCTGGAACACCATAGCTGGTTCCCCCTGCCTCATCCTGCATGTTGATTCCCCTATGGAGGTAGCCGACTGTAATCTGCCCAGCCATTAGTTGCCCATCAGGGCAGGTATGATGCCTTTGGTCCTTCTGTAGCTCAGTTGGTAGAGCATGGCGCTTGTAACGCCAGGGTAGTGGGTTCGATCCCCGGGACCACCCATACGTAGAATGTATGCACACATGACTGTAAGTCGCTTTGGATAAAAGCGTCTGCTAAATGGCATATATTATTATTAATTATATTATTTAGTTGGCTCTATCGTTGGCCATAAGTGGGTCGTAGGAGCAGCAGGGGGCCCCCTCCATGACACACCTGGCTTCCCCTCCGCGACAGCTGCCACACAGGAAGGTGCAAGGTCAAGGTGGATGCGGGAAGAAATTTGCTGCGTGATCAGAACACGGCCCCCTAACATTTAAACCTGCTATCGTAAGCAGGAGAAAATCTGGAGAACGTGCTGCTTTAATCAAATTTGGTTATTTTTCTGAAAGTCATGAATCTAGTGCAATGGGAAAGAGAGGGTCTCTTGTTTTCAATCCGAGCCTCTTGAATGATGTTTTGTAACCATTTCCTCCTCTCAGCATTGTACTGGATGACTAATCAAATGTTAAACGTTAAACGGTCCTCTGTAGCTCAGTTGGTAGAGCATGGCGCTTGTAACGCCAGGGTAGTGGGTTCAATCCCCGGGACCACCCATACGTAGAATGTATGCACACATGACTGTAAGTCGCTTTGGATAAAAGCGTCTGCTAAATGGCATATATATTATTTATATTATATATTATAAACGTGCATCGCTTTAGGATGGTTTTAATGACTGAATCGTAATGTATTTTGATTTGACCAATATGCTGTATTGTTAGGCTGTAGCCTAGGGTTATATTTGTACCAGTTTATATGTCGCAACAGAGCCAAGAGTCGTCATGTCATGAGACCTCATGAGGACACAGGCCTTCTGGGGGCACAGACCTCATAATACTTAACGTCAGCCCAACCCTATAGATGCTGTAAAGAGGTCAATTGAATTCGACCAAAACAATGGAAATTAGAGATGCACAATATATTGGTGAACATATCGGAATCGGACGATTATTAGCTAAAATTTCCAATATCTGTATTGGCCCGATCTTAAAAACCGTTGTCAAAGTTACCTTGCAAACCTATATTAGGTATGACATAATGATGCCAAGTACAATTTTGAGCTACACGTGCAACACAGCATTCTTAACCTAGCCCACAATGTCTGCTGTGTGGATCGAGCAGTCATTTGAAAGGGTAAGACGATTTCAGCGAGATAACTCGAAGGCACAATCCATTAAAACCAAGATAATGGAATTCATTGCCCTTGTCAATCAACCGTTCTCTGTCGTGGGTGATGTTGGCTTTCACTGACTGGTCGAGCACCAGGGCACACTACCAAGTACGCTACTTTTCAGATGTTGCCCTACCGGAGTTACGCAGTAATGGCGTCACTGCTATTAGCTTCATGACAAACATACCATTGAACACCATTTAGGTCTTTTGCGTGTCAAAAAATATACAATAGCACTGTCAAAGCTGAACAAAAGAGTCTGCAAACACTGGCCACAAACAATGTTTACAATACTGCGTTGGTAATAAAGCATCATTTGCTCGACGGCAACTTCTAGGGTAGCTAGCTTTAGCTTGGTACCTAGCTAGCGCCAATACAACCAGCCTGAAAACAATGACCAGTTGAAACTGCAGTCATTTTCATTATTCTTAGCAATGATTTAAGAATCCTTGTGAGTAAGTATTAGCTAGGTTGTCGCTTGTTGTTCACCTATTGAAATTGAACTTCAATTGCCCAAAGCTAACGTTATGAGAAGCCAGCTAGCTTCATCTGGCTAGTGAGGCTCGACCGGACCTGGTTATGTGTTGTGAAGCTAGCCACAATAAGGATTAGGCACAATGGTGTAATTTGCAGTTTGCCTTTAAAAAAAAAAATGTATATCATTGGGGCGACAGGTAGCCTAGTGGTTAGAGCATTGGACTAGTAACCAAAAGGTAGCAAGATCGAATCCCCGAGCTGACAAGGTAAAAAATCAGACTTGCCTAGTTAAACAAAGATCAAATAAAAAATTATGCTATAGTTTTATTTTGAAGGCTAACCACAAAGTCCACTATTGTAGCAAGCTTCCCATAGATGGGTCTGACCACCATTAATCAACTAAGAACTGTCTTATAAATTAGGGTTATTTTCAATGATACCTAAATTATGTAGTTTTGTTATGTTTTTGAGGAAGAACATTGTTTGCATCCATGAGCTTGCTAGCTTTTTTTTTATGACCAGCACTGTAGGTGCGCTCGACAACTTTACAAGCATCATAGCATACGTATTGATGAATCGTTGGGACAAATGAAATGCAAGTGATAGTGTAATCAATGTGTAATAACTACAACCAAAAAATATAAACTCGTTAAATTATTATGTGACGTGCAGTCATATTCAGTCCTGATTGGTCAAATAGAATTATTTGACACATCAAATAGTAATAATAATAATAATAATAAAATAATAATATATGCCATTTAGCAGACGCTTTTATCCAAAGCGACTTACAGTCATGTGTGCATACATTCTACGTATGGGTGGTCCCGGGAATCGAACCCACTACCCTGGCGTTAAAAGCGCCATGCTCTACCAACTGAGCTACAGAAGGACCACCAAATAGTGTTATTTGCACTTTTTTTGACACGCAAAGACCCAAACGGTATTCCATAGAAATCCTGAACAAATGAACAACAAAACAGCACAGCAAGTAAGTGAAAGAAATAGGTTTTGATTATGTTTTCATCACGGCCAAATGTGATACAGCCTGGATTCGAACCAGGGACTGTAGTGACACCTCTTACACTGAGATGCAGTGCCTTAGACCGCTGCGTCCATGTGTGTGTTAACTATTTAACTGTACTAGGATGCTTAAAACACAGCTAAAATATTGGTTATCGGTATAGGTTTTTTTGGCAAGGAAAATATTGGATATGGTATCGGCCAAAAATGTTATCGGTGCATCACTAATGGAAATACCATGAAAACTCATGGGGGAAAGAAACAGAGTCTCCTTATTGCCAAAGAGTTAAATTACCCTACATTTAGGCTATTGTTAATGTGTATTTCACACTATGTTGAGGTAAAAATCAGAGTGTAATGATTGTATGAATGTCAACCCCAATACATGTTCATGTCATCGTTACCAATAAACTGCATTACAGTTCAAAATGACGTTGAATACCACCACCGATTTCTGTATGCTAGCTATGCTAACCATCTTATACGAACGGGAGTTAGCATTTAGCAGTCACTACTTCTAAACCTGAAAAGGGACAACTTCTAAATGTTATGCAGCTAAAACATCCACATTTATCCACATCGGACTTAAGTAACCACATTGTGGACCTGTTACAATACATCATCCCCTTTTTTTTTAGATCAGATTTGTTGGTGCACATTCAATCTGTTGTTCCATTGACTCCTTTACCAGGTCTATGGCCACCGCTCTGCTCGTCTCATCAAGCTGACCTTTTGAGCACTGTTTGTGTGCTCAGCATACGTTAAACTTGATGTTCAAGGAAAGGACTGAAACTCTCTCTTGTGTGAAACCCTCGGTTGTAAACACCCCCCCCCCCCAGCCTCCACCCCCTGTGGGCCGCTGGCCACTCAGCTATGAATGGCCTTGAGAGAATGAATGGTTTCTCCAAGGAGTTGATTATTGCAATTTGCATAATGGTCTTGCTCGGGAGTGACAGGCAGAGTGGAGGCTGAAAGAGAAAAGGGCATACACACAAAACATTTCCCCACAGTAGGAGCAAGAAAAGAGAGGGGGGGAAGGAGGGGATGGGAGAGAGATGGGAGAGCACAACTCAAAAAGTGCTATTTATGGGATTGTATGAAATGTATATATTTTTTTGAGGATCTGAGATGATGGCTGTCTGGGACAAATAGTACTTGCTCTCTGGGAGCCATCAGACTGTTAAGTAGTCACCACTCGCTGGCCTCCACCCAGTACCCTGACCCAAACAAAGATTTTACTGAGTTACAGTTCATATAAGGAAATCAGTCAATTGAAATAAGTTCATTAGGCCCTAATCTATGGATTTCACATGACTGGGAATACAGATATGCATTTTGGCCACAGATACCATAAAAAAGGTAGGGGCGTGGATCAGAACCAGTCAGTATCTGGTGTGACCACCATTTGCCTTATGCAGCGCGATACATCTCCTTCACATGGAGTTGAACAGGCTGTCGACTATGGTCTGGAGAATGTTGTCGCACTCTTCTTCTATGCGAAGTTGCTGGATATTGTCCGAAACTGGAACACGCTGTCGTAAACATCAATCCAGAGCATCCCAAATATGCTAAATGGGTGGAATGTCTAGTCAGTATGCAGGCCATGGAAGAACTGGGACATTTTCAGGTTCCAGGAATTGTGTTCAGGTCCTTGTGACGTGGGGCTGACCTTGCGTTATCATGGTGAAGCATAAGGTGATGGCGGAGGATGAATGGCACAACAATGAACACGGATCTGCAGTGACTCCTTTAATTGTTCCCAGCACAAGGTGCACCTGTGTAATGATCCTACTGTTTAATCAGCTTCTTTATATGCCACACCTGTCAGATGGCTGGATTATTTTAGCAAAGGAGAAATGCTCACGAACAGGAATGCAAAAAAAATGTGTTCCCAAAATGTTTGAGAAATAAGGCTTTTGTGTATTTATTTGACCTTTTATTTAACTAGTCAAGTCAGTTAAGAACAAATTCTTATTTTCAATGACGGCCTAGGAACAGTGGGTTAACTGCCTGTTCAGGGGCAGAACGATAGATTTGTACCTTGTCAGGTGGGTGATTTGAACTTGCAACCTTTTGGTTACTAGTCCAACGCTCTAACCACTAGGCTACCCTGCCGTGTATCTGGGATCTCTTATTTTAGCTCATGAAACATGGGACCATCCCTATACATGTTTATTCAGTATATATAATCATGGGACACTGGTCACTAATTTTCACATACTGTTTTACCCACTTCGTATGTACTCTATTCTAGTCAAGGCCTATCATATTTAGCTATTGCTGTACATATACCATTCTATCCTACATATTATATATATATAACTACATATTCTATCCATATACTGTTCATAATGACTTTATCCTATGTGTTTATAGTCCGTGCGCTGGCATTGCTAATATTTCTATATTTCTGAATAGCATTATTTAACTTTTTCGATTTGCGTTAGATATTAGCTAGGAACACAAGCATTGCGCTAAACCCGCAGTAACATCTGCTAAATGTGTGCGACCCAATATGATTTGATTTTGATTTAAGATACCAGTCAAAAGTTTGGACATACCTACTCATTCAAGAGTTTTTCTTTATTTGTAATATTTTCGATATTGTAGAACAATAGTGAAGACATCAAACTATGAAATAACACATTGGTCATTGTCTTGTTGAAAAACAAATGATAGTCCCACTAAGCGCAAACCAGGTGGGGTGACGTATCGCTGCAGAATGCTGTGGTAGCCATGCTGGTTAAGTGTGCCTTGAATTCTAAATAAATCACAGACAGTGTCACCAGCAAAGCACCATCACACTGCCTCCTCCATGCTTCAGCGGTGGAACCACACATGCTTGTCTCACAAAGGCAGTTGGAACCAAAAATCATCTGACCAAAAAGGACAGATTTCTACCAGGTCTAATGTCCATTGCTTGTGTTTTTTGGCCCAAGCAAGTATATTTTTATTATTGTTGTCCTTTAGTAGTGGTTTCTTTGTAGAAATTCAACCATGAAGGACTGATTCACACAGTCTCCTCTGAACAGTTGATGTTGAGATGTGTCTGTTACTTGAACTCTGAAACATTTATTTGGGCTGCGATTTCTGAGTCTGGTAACTCTAATGAACTTATCCTCTGCAGCAGAGGTAACTCTGGGTCTTCCTTTCCTGTGGCAGTCCTCATGATAGACATTTTCATCATACTGCTTGATTGTTTTTTAGACTGCACATGAAGAAACTTTCGAAGTTCTTGAAATGTTGGATTGATTGACCATCATGTCTTAAAGTACTGATTGATTGTCATTTCTCTTTGCTTAATTGAGTTGCTCTTGCCACAATATGGACTTGGTCTTGTACCAAATAGGGCCCTCTTCTGAATACCACCCTTACCTTGTCACAACACAACTGATTGGCTGAAATGCATTAAGAAAGAAAGAAATCCCACAAATGAATTTTTAACAAGGCACACCTGTTAGTTGAAATGCCAGGTGACTACCTCATGAAGTTGGTGGAGAAAATGCAAAGGGTGGCTATTTGAAGAATCTCACATTTAAAATGTATTTTGATTTGTTTAACACTTTTCTTTGTTTACTACATGATTCCATGTGTGTTATTTAATAGCTTTGATGTCGTCACTATTATTCTACAATGTGGAAAATAGTGAAAATAAAGAAAAACCCTTGAATGAGTAGGTGTGTCCAAGAGTTTGACTAGAACTGTAAATAACACATTGATTTATTGTAGCTTTATGATCTGTCATCGTCTCTTCACTGACCTTATTCTCATAGATGAATGAGACATTTTAGACAGGTCTTCAGTAGACGCCAATGAGACATTTTAGACAGGTCTTCAGTAGACGCCAATGAGACATTTTAGACAGGTCTTCAGTAGACGCCAATGAGACATTTTAGACAGGTCTTCAGTAGACGCCAATGAGACATTTTAGACAGGTCTTCAGTAGACGCCAATGGGACATTTTTTGTTTCCGTTCAATATGATACGTGATGATAATAATGATAATATAATAATAATAATAATATGATACGTGATGATAATATAATAATAATGATAATATAATAATATGATACAGATGATGATGACATGAATTAACAAAATGTCCAGTTAGAGGCACAGGCGGTTGGTGAACATGTTCAGCTGCAGGTCTCAATAGTGCAACAGCGAAGATCTACCCGTCGTTCTACGGTCCTCAAACATCAATGAGCAGGAAACATATTGAAACTCAATGGAATAACTTGGAGTTTGTGTTGTCATTCTTCAGCTTGTATGCTCAGTCTTTATCTAACCCATCTCTTTGCTCAGATTAAATGAAGCGTAACGGTGATCTCTCCAATTTTTGGTGCAGCTGGTGTTGAATGGTGCTTACATCAGCCTACAGAATAAGCCTAACATATGTATTGGACAGACATTGTGTGAGAGACATCAGTCAGTGATCCTTCAGTGATCTTTCAGGTGGAACTGTTTACAGCCAGCAGGGAGCGTCTGAAGTCGGTCCATTCCTTGGTCGGTTCCTTCTGTCATGCAGGTGAAAGAGGACCCAAAAGGAGCGTGTCAGCTAGACTAACGCCACAGACTGCAGGGGAGGAGCGTGTCAGCTGATGAAGGCAAAAAAAACACGACAGGACAGGGCGATACACAATCCAGGGGAGGAGCGTGTCAGCTCTAATCAGGGGAAAGGATCGGGAACAGGTGTGGGAAGGGAGGGGAGGAACGTGGGTCAGCCTAGAGAGAAGAGAGAGCGAGAGAGTGAGAGAGGGAGGGGGGAGAGAGAGGGATAGAAGGAGGGAAAGAACCAAATAAGACCCAGGGGATGGGGGCACAGGGACAAGTGATAATAAATGACAAACAGCCTCATACCATTGTTTTTTAGGGAGGAGTTCGTGATTCATTGCCATCATGTCTTAAAGTACATTGATTGGGAGGCTCTTGCCACAATATGGACGTCTTGTCAGCCTTACCTTGTCACCAGGGGAGGAAATCCCACAAATGAATTTTTAACGTGTTCAGCCAGGTGACTACCTCATGAAGTTGGTGGGAAAATGCAAAGGGTGGGAAGAATCTCACATTTAAAATGTATTTTGATTTGTTTAACACTTTTCTTTGTTTACTACATGATTCCATGTGTGTTATTTAATAGCTTTGATGTCGTCACTATTATTCTACAATGTGGGGAGTGAAAATAAAGAAAAACCCTTGAATGAGTAGGTGTGTCCAAGAGTTTGCCTAGAACTGTAAATAACACATTGATTTATTGGGATCTGGTCTCTTCACTGACCTTATTCTCATAGATGAATCAGCCTTCAGTCCAATGAGACATTTTAGACAGGTCTTCAGGACGCAATGAGACATTTTAGACAGGTCTTCAGCAATGAGACATTTTAGACAGGTCTTCAGTAGGGAGGAGGCGTGTGGGACAGCCTCAATATGATACCATGATAATATAATAATAATAATAATATGGGAGATAATATAATAATAATGATAATATAATAATATGCGTGTCAGCGACTTGGAGTTTGTGTTGTCTCGTCCATGTATTGGACAGGGAGGAGCGTGTCAGCCTCGTCCAGGGGAGGAGCGTGTCAGCCTCGTCCAGGGGAGGAGCGTGTCAGCCTCGTCCAGGGGAGGAGCGTGTCAGCCTCGTCCAGGGGAGGAGCGTGTCAGCCTCGTCCAGGGGAGGAGCGTGTCAGCCTCGTCAGCGTGTCAGGGAGTGTCAGCAGGGGAGGAGCGTGTCAGCCTCGTCCAGTCAGGGCCCAGGGGAGGAGCGTGTCAGTCCCTCAGCCTCCAGGGGGGAAGAGCGTGTCAGCCGTCCAGGGGAGGAGCGTGTCAGGGTCCAGGGGAGAGCGTGTCAGCCTCGTCCAGGGGAGGAGCGTGTCAGCCTCGTCCAGGGGAGGAGCGTGTCAGGGAAGAGCGTGTCAGCCTCAGCCTCCAGGGGAAGCGTGTCAGCGTCCAGGGGAAGAGCGTGTCAGCCTCGTCCAGGGGAAGAGCGTGTCAGCCTCGTCCAGGGGAAGAGCGTGTCAGCCTCGCCCAGGGGAAGAGCGTGTCAGCCTCGCCCAGGGGAAGAGCGTGTCAGCCTCGCCCAGGGGAAGAGCGTGTCAGCCTCGCCCAGGGGAAGAGCGTGTCAGCCTCGCCCAGCGTGTCAGCCTCGCCCAGGGGAAGAGCGTGTCAGCCTCGCCCAGGGGAAGAGCGTGTCAGCCTCGCCCAGGGGAAGAGCGTGTCAGCCTCGCCCAGGGGAAGGGCGTGTCAGCCTCGCCCAGGGGAAGAGCGTGTCAGCCTCGCCCAGGGGAAGGGCGTGTCAGCCTCGCCCAGGGGAAGAGCGTGTCAGCCTCGCCCAGGGGAAGGCGTGTCAGCCTCGCCCAGGGGAAGGGCGTGGGCCCAGGGGAAGAGCGTGTCAGCCTCGCCCAGGGGAAGAGCGTGTCAGCCTCGCCCAGGGGAAGAGCGTGTCAGCCTCGCCCAGGGGAAGAGCGTGTCAGCCTCGCCCAGGGGAAGAGCGTGTCAGCCTCGCCCAGGAAGGTTTGTGGTAGAGTTAGGACATGGAGCGTGTCAGCCTCGTCCAGGAAGGTTTGTGGTAGAGTTAGGACATGGAGCGTGTCAGCCTCGTCCAGGAAGGTTTGTGGTAGAGTTAGGACATGGAGGGTGTCAGCCTCGTCCAGGAAGGTTTGTGGTAGAGTTAGGACATGGAGGGTGTCAGCCTCGTCCAGGAAGGTTTGTGGTAGAGTTAGGACATGGAGGGTGTCTTTACAGAGACTGAGGCATTGCTGCCCTACAGACACGGCATGGTCGCTGTAGAGATGATGTGTCAAATCTTTTCAAGTCAGTCTGGCAACGCTCATACAGAATAACGATTCTGATATGTATTCTTCTGGAAATTAAACATGTACAGGAGTTAAAAGGCCCATTGCAGTCCTAAACATGATTTTTCTGTGTTTTATATGTATTTCTACACTGAGGTGGGAATAACACAAGGCAGTAAATTAGTCAAAAGACCAATAAGAGAGAAAATGCCAAAACACTCTGCCAATAGCTGCTAGTTTTCAGGTTTCCCCTCCCAACTCAGGCCACTTCCGGACACTTAGCAAAATTCATGCAATATAAATGTTCTTTGCAAAGAAGCTATTTTTATTTTGGCCTTTTTAATTGAAAACAAATCACATTAAGGTACTTACATTGCTACCCAGAAATGATTTGATTTTGAGATAAAAACGGCATCATTGGACCTTTAAAAGGGCAGAAAGCTGTAGGTCAGAATCAAACCAAATGTTATTTGTCACATGCTCTGAATACAACAGGTGAAATACAACCTTACAGTGAAATGCTGACTCACAAGCCCTTAACCAACAATGCAGTTGGTTAAAAATGGGTAAAAGATAAGAATAACAAATAATTAAAGAGCAGCAGTAAATGACAATAGTTGCGCAATATACAGGGGGGTACAGGTACAGAGTCATTTGAGCTACCCACAACCCCTAAACACACCCTCTTAAAAAAAATAAGCATTATTTTTTTCCCTCTTCTGTGTGTTCTGTCAATTTATATGTCCTAGATACTAGTACAGCAAACCTGTAGTGGTGCTTTTTCTTCTACTGATCGAGCTATGAACCGTCGTCTCCTGTTTTTGTTTCCCTAAACAAGCCTCTCTGTTCTTAGTTGTATTGTTGTGCCTGAGTTGTCACACGCTAGCTGTCGACCTGGGTGGATCTCAGTGGGGATTCCCCATAGTGACTCCTCCTTTTCTACTGTAGCTGCTGTCTGATGATTGACTCACTGCTTCTGATCCCTGTGCTTTGCCAAGTAGGTGCCTCGTGAAAGCTATCTACTTCACTTAGACAAAATAATATGCAGGGCTCTGTTGGCAGTGCTCACCAGCCGTCTTTCCCTATCAGCTCACATGAAGATGAAGACACTCCTCTCTAAATCTGCATTTGATCACCTGTTTCTCTGTGGCCAGTGTAAACTGCACTACAGCACCTTGCTGGAGCAGGAAAGAGATCTCCTGAGATTCTTCTAGGCTTTTCTAATATCCTGTTGATAGTAGCGAGGCAGAGGGGTGAGGGGGAAGGACTGGTACGTAGGGGGGAGGATGGGAGACAGAAAGGCTGCTGGGCTGTCTGTGTTTGTAATAAGCCGAGTGCACTGGAGGAGCCTACCGGTGAAGGAAGCACTGGGGTCAAGAGGCCTGCTACACACACGGGAGCCCAGGTCCAGTGTTTTGGATGGAAGTACGCTTCCGGAGCGTTCTCCCTGCCGGGAGGGAGAGGAGAGGAGCAGAGGCCTGCTACACACACGGGAGCCCAGGTCCAGTGTTTTGGATTGGAAGTACGCTTCCGGAGCGTTCTCCCTGCCGGGAGGGAGAGGAGCAGAGGCCTGCTACACACACGGGAGCCCAGGCCCAGTGTTTGGATGGAAGTACGCTTCCAGAGCGTTCTCCCTGCCGGGAGGGAGAGGAGGGGAGCAGAGGCCTGCTACACACACGGGAGCCCAGGCCCAGTGTTTGGATGGAAGTATGCTTCCAGAGCGTTCTCCCTGCCGGGAGGGAGAGGAGGGGAGCAGAGGCCTGCTACACACACGGGAGCCCAGGCCCAGTGTTTGGATGGAAGTATGCTTCCAGAGCGTTCTCCCTGCCGGGAGGGAGAGGAGGGGAGCAGAGGCCTGCTTCACACACGGGAGCCCAGGCCCAGTGTTTGGATGGAAGTACGCTTCCAGAGCGTTCTCCCTGCCGGGAGGGAGAGGAGAGGAGCAGAGGCCTGCTACACACACGGAAGCCCAGGCCCAGTGTTTGGATGGAAGTATGCTTCCAGAGCGTTCTCCCTGCCGGGAGGGAGAGGAGGGGAGCAGAGGCCTGCTTCACACACGGGAGCCCAGGCCCAGTGTTTGGATGGAAGTATGCTTCCAGAGCGTTCTCCCTGCCGGGAGGGAGAGGAGAGGAGCAGAGGCCTGCTACACACACGGGAGCCCAGGCCCAGTGTTTGGATGGAAGTATGCTTCCAGAGCGTTCTCCCTGCCGGGAGGGAGAGGAGGGGAGCAGAGGCCTGAGCGGCCGGCCTCCTGTTGCCTGACGGAGCGCCAACTCACTGGGCTTTGCTTTGTCCTCCTCTCATTGGGATGGGAGAAGACAGGCCTCAGCTGTGGCGCCTCACATGTTGAGCATCAGTGAACAGCATCATAGTACACACACACACACACACACACACAGCTTTAGATTTATAAATTAAACCATTTGGGCCTCCCGAGTGGCGAAGCGGTCTAAGACACTGCATTGTAGTGCTAAAGGTGTCACTACAGACCCGGGTTCGATCCCGGGCTGTATCACAATTGGCTGTGATCGGGAGTCCCATAGGGTGGTGCACAATTGTCCCAGCCTCCTCCGGGTTAGGGGAGGGTTTGGCCGGGGGGGCTTTACTTGTCTCATTGCGATCTAGCGACTCCTTGTGGCGGGCAGGGCGCCTGCAGGCTGACCCTGGTTGTCAGGTGAACAACACATTGCTCCGGCTGACTTCTGAGTTAAGCGGGCGGGTGTTACAAAGCGTGGTTTGGCGGGTCATGTTTTGGAGGATGCATGACTTGACCTTTGCCACCCGAGCCCATATTATTATGGTTTGCTCATCCCATACAATATGTATCATGTCACATGGTCATGTATCATTTTGGAGGATGCATATGACTATGACCTTTGCTCATCCCCCCGAGTATCATATCACATATGTACATATGTATCACATACTGCTCATCCCATACAATATGTATCATATCACATGCTGCTCATCCCATACAATATGTATCATATCACATGCTGCTCATCCCCATACAATATGTATCATATCACATGCTGCTCATCCCCATACAATATGTATCATATCACATACTGCTCATCCCCATACAATATGTATCATATCACATACTGCTCATCCCATACAATATGTATCATATCACATACTGCTCATCCCATACAATATGCGTGACTCGTAAGCCGTAATATGTCATCCCCAAGGCCTTAAGTCACTTATCTCTTTCCACGTACTGTAGCTGGTCTTGTGTACAAAATTCTCAGAACCTCCATATGACAGGCTAAATACACCTCAGAGTAGTAGGACGAATGGACAATGTGCTCTTAATATGGGCGAGTTGGTTTACTTGTACCTCTTTGTGTGAGAGTTTACATTACCAGAATGACTAAGTACAGCAGGGTAGAAGGCTGTGTGTGTTCATGGAATAAGTACTGCTGTGACTCTGCACAGCACGCTGGAATTAGTCCCTGGGGTCCCCTGCTATGTCTCTGTTCAACTCAGCACTTCTGCACACACAGGCCATCTTCTGCCGTTCTTCATTGGCGAGGCCTGGGATGTTTTGTGATAACTCTTCAAAAAGGCACAGAAAGCCTTCCATATGGATCCATCAGGTTTAAACTGAAGGGGCGTGACCTCCATAGCTTAGGTAATGTAGCCGATCCCGAGAGGGGTGATGCTGTGAAGACGGCTTTACCAACGTGTGTGTGTGTATGTGTGTGTGTATTCAATCAGGGAGTTAACATGGAATTATCTTCTCCCCAGTCAGCATGTAGGTTTGTCTGTACTCTCCATTTTAATTTTCATTCTTGTCAGATGGAGCACTTGTTGCCCCTTCTGAATGTACAAGTTTGTTAGCTGAGTGCTGATGTCAATAGTACTGTATTGTAGGCTTGGCCGTTATCCAGATTTAATTACCGTTCCTGTACCGTACCGGGGTATACGTGTCACCGGCAGTGCACACAAAGGGCGTTATTTCTTTCCAAAGATAAAAATACTTGTAAATAATGTTAACAAACGCTAGCAAATTACTAGCGGATTCTAGATAAATATTAACAAGTACAAGCGGACATACAGTACCAGTCAAAAGTTTGGAGACACCTACTTATTCAAGGGGTTTTTCTTTATTTTTTACTATTTTCTACATTGTAGAATAGTAGTGAAGACATCAAAACTATAAAATAACACATATGGAATCATGTATTAACCAAAAAAGTGTTAAACAAATCAAAATGTATTTTATATTTGAGATTCTTCAAAGTAGCCACCCTTTGCCTTGATGACAGCTTTGCACACTCTCTCAACCTGCTTCACCTGGAATGCTTTCCAACAGTCTTTAAAGAGTTCCCACATATGCTGTGCACTTACTTGTTGGCTTATTTTCCTTCACTCTGCGGTCCAACTCATCCCAAACCATCTCAATTGGATTGAGGTCGGGTGATTGTGGAGGCCAGGTCATCTGATGCAGCACTCCATCACTCTCCTTCTTGGTGAAATAGCCCTTACACAGCCTGCAGGTGTTTTAGGTGATTGTCCTGTTGAGAAACAAATGATAGTCCCACTAAGCGAAAACCAGATGGGATGGCGTACCGCTGCAGGATACTGTGGTAGCCATGCTGGTTAGGTGTGCCTTGAATTCTAAATAAATCAATGTCACCAGCAAAGCACCATCACACCACCTCCTCCATGCTTCACGGTGGGAACCACACATGTGGAGATAATCTGTTCACCTACTCTGCGTCTCACAAAGACATGGCGGTAGGTACCAATAAGGACAGATTTCCAATGGTCTAATTTCCATTGCTCGTGTTTCTTGTCCCAAGAAAGTCTCTTTCTATTGTGTCCTTTAGTAGTGGTTTCTTTGCAGCAATTCTACCATGAAGGCCTGATTCACGCAGTCTCCTCTGAACAGTTGATGTTGAGATGTCTTTACTTGAACTTGAGGTATTTATTTGGGCTGCAGCCTTCAAATGAACTTATCCTCTGCAGCAGAGGTAACTCTGGGTCTTCCTTTCCTGTGGCGATCCTCATGAAAGCCAGTTTCATCATAGCGCTTTATAGTTTTTGCGACTGCACTTGAAGAAACTTTCAAAGTTCTTGAAATGTTGGAAGTGTTCCTGGATTGACTGACCTTCATGTCTTAAAGTAATGATGGACTGTCGTTTCTCTTTGCTTATCTGAGCTGTTCTTGCCATAATATGGACTTGCTCTTGTACCAAATAGGGCTCTCTTCTGTATACCACCATTACCTTGTCACAACACAACTGATTGGCTCAAATGCATTAAGAAGGAAAGAAATTCCAGAAATGAACTTTTAACAAGGTACACATGTTAATTTGATTCCCGAGTGGCGCAGTGGTCTAAGGCTCTGCATCTCAGTGCAAGAGGCATTACTACAGTCCCTGGTTCAACTCCAGGCTGTATCCCATCTGGCCGTGATTGGGAGTCCCATAGGGCCGCACATTGGCCCATATTTTCTTCTCACTGCATTGTTGGTTAAGGGCTTGTGAGTCAGCATTTCACTGTAAGGTTGTATTTCACCTGTTGTAATTCAGAGCATGTGACAAATAACATTTGGTTTGATTCTGACCTACAGCTTTCTGCCCTTTTAAAGGTCCAATGATGCCGTTTTGATCTCAAAATCAAATCATTTGTGGGTAGCAATGTAAGTACCTTAATGTGAGTTGTTTTCAATTAAAAAGGGCAAAATAAAAATAGCTTCTTTGCAAAGGACAATTTTATTGCAAGAATTTTGTGTCCAGTTGGGAGGGGAAACCTGAAAACTAGCAGCTATTGGCAGAGTGTTTTGGCATTTTCTCTCTTATTGGTCTTTTGACTAATTTACTGCCTTGTGTTATTCCCACCTCAGTGTAGAAATACATATAGAACACAGAAAAATCATGTTTAGGACTGCAATGGGCCTTTTAACTCCTGTACATGTTTAATTTCCAGAAGAATACATATCAGAACCGTTATTCTGTATGAGCGTTGCCAGACTGACTTGAAAAGATTTGACACATCATCTCTACAGAGATCTGTCATTGGCCAGGTTGTTACGGTCAGCTTCCTTTCTGTGTTGCAGACCCTGGTTGGACCGTAATGACCACACGCTTCCAGTTGCCAGCTGGCAGATCTTACAATGTCCGGGCATCAGAGCTGGCACGCGACAGGCAGCACACTGAGGTTGGCTGCAACATTCTTCTCTTGGACAACACTGTCCAAGCCTTCAAAGTTAATGTAAGTATCACAACAAAACAAGCCATTTTAAAAAGTGTATATGTGTGGAAGCCATGAGATGCTAAATGTGTTTATGTTAATTAACGGTAAATTACCATGAGACCGACAGTTATTTGCTTGACAATCACCAGCTGACAATTTCGTGACCGCCACAGCCCTAGTCTTGAGTCAATAAATATTCAACCCCTTAGTTATGGCAAATACGAGTACAATACGAGTATAATATGAGTACAAATTTGCTTAACTAGTCACATAATAAGTTGCATGCACTCACTCTGTGTGCAATAACAGTGTTTAATGTGATTTGTTATGAGTCCCTCATCTCTGTACCCCATACAATTATCTGTAAGGTTCTTCAGTTGAGCAGTACATTTCAAACACAGATGCAACTACAAAGACCAGGGAGGTTTTCCTATGCCTCGCAAAGAAGGGCACCTATTGATAGATTAGTAAAAAAATAAATAAACAGACATTGAATATCCTTTTGAGCATGGTGAAGTTATTAATTACACTTTGGATGGTGTATCACCCAGTCACTAAAAATGTTGCCAGAGAGGAAGGAAACCGCTCCGGGATTTCACTGAGGCCAATGATGACTTTAAAACCGAGTTTAATGGCTGTGAAAGGACAACTGAGGATGGATCAACTACATTGTAGTTACTCCACAATACTACTGTAATTGATAGAGTGAAAAGAAGGAAGCTTTTACAGAATAAAAATATACAAACATGCATCCTGTTTGCAATAAGGAACTAAAGTAATACTGCAAAGAAATGTGGCAGATTTAACTTTGTCCTGAATACAGTGTAATGCTGTTATTGTACAATCCAGGTGTGCAAAGATTTTAGAGATTTACCCAGAAAGACTCACTGCTGTAATCGCTGGCAAAGGTTATTTAACATGTATTGACTCTGAGGGTTGAATACAATATTGTTATTCTATTCAATATAATATTGTTTTTTAAATTATTATTATGTTTTACAAATGGTAGAATTTTTCTTCCACTTAACATTAAGAGTATTTTTTGTTGTTGTTGATTGTTGACAAAAAATGAGAAATCTAGTTTAATCCTACTTTGTGACACAACAACATGAAATCTAGTTTAATCCCACTTTGTAACACAACAACATGAAATCTAGTTTAATCCTACTTTGTAACACAACAACATGAAATCTAGTTTAATCCTACTTTGTAACACAGCAACATGAAATCTAGTTTAATCCTACTTTGTAACACAGCAACATGAAATCTAGTTTAATCCTACTTTGTAACACAGCAACATGAAATCTAGTTTAATCCCACTTTGTAACACAACAACATGAAATCTAGTTTAATCCTACTTTGTAACACAACAACATGAAATCTAGTTTAATCCTACTTTGTAACACAACAGAATGTGGCAAAAGGTGTGTGATTACTTTCTGAAAGCACTGTATGTTCCTCCTGATCCATTGTCACGGGCTGTTACTCTTAACTATGTCGAAAGCGCTACATGGCCATGTCCCAGAATAGCTCTTGGAATCAGTTGGATTTACTGCAGCCCTGTTGTTCAACACTCCTCTTTGGGTCGTAGATCTTTCAGGGCTATATTTCTCCTAGAAGATACCCAGGACTGTAACACCACAACATGTTGCAAATCTAAGATGTAAATGTCCCCCATCCGTTCCTTCCGTCCTCTGCAGGGTGGTGGGGGTTGAGGCCAGGGCTACAGCCTAAGCTCTCCTCACTGTGAAATGCCTGACATTCTTTCTCACATAGTAGCTTCCCTTAGGGCTGTCCATTCAAGTATATACTCGCTCACAGGCACGTCTTTCTAGCTACACACACACACTGGGTGCCAAAAAATCAGTGTTCAGAGTAGGGATGGGTATCGTTAAGATTTGAACGGTATTCCTACTCTTACTGATGCTGCTTATCGATCCGGTACTTTAACGGTATTCCTATTGTTTTTTTTGGGGGGGGGGGGGGGGGGTTACGAGAGAAAAAAACTAAACAAATTAAGATCATAATTAACATTTGCTTTATTTTCTAAAATATATCAAATAATTATATCAAACAATTATTTACAGCAAAAGAAACAGCAATGTTTTTGAACAAATCGCTAATTATAGACTAATGTTGTGGCGATGGAAATGCAAAACAAATTAAAACAATATTTTCCTGCAAAAGAAAATAGTGGTATAGAGCAACACGGGTGGGGCCTGCAGGTGGGCTGCAGAAGATAAGACAGTGGTATAGAGCAACACGGGTGGGGCCTGCAGGTGGGCTGCAGAAGATAAGACAGTGGTATAGAGCAACACGGGTGGGGCCTGCAGGTGGGCTGCAGAAGATAAGACAGTGGTATAGATTTAGATGCACTGTTGTAAAGTGACTGTTCTACTGGATGTCATAAGGTGAATGCACCAATTTGTAAGTCGCTCTGGATAAGAGCGTCTGCTAAATGACTTAAATGTAAATGTAAATGCAGGTGGGCTGCAGAAGGACTATACAGTGGTATAGCGCAACACGGGTGGGGCCTGCAGGTAGGCTGCAGAAGATAAGACAGTGGTATAGAACAACACGGGTGGGGCCTGCAGGTAAGCTGCAGAAGTACTATACAGTGATATAGAGCAACACGGGTGGGGCCTGCAGGTGGGTTGCAGAAGATAAGACAGTGGTATAGAACAACACGGGTGGTTCCTGCAGGTAGGCTGCAGAAGATAAGACAGTGGTATAGAACAACACGGGTGGTTCCTGCAGGTAGGCTGCAGAAGATAAGACAGTGGTATAGAACAACACGGGTGGGGCCTGCAGGTGTGCTGCAGAAGATAAGACAGTGGTATAGAACAACACGGGTGGTTCCTGCAGGTGGGCTGCAGAAGATAAGACAGTGGTATAGAACAACACGGGTGGGGCCTGCAGGTAGGCTGCAGAAGATAAGACAGTGGTATAGAACAACACGGGTGGTTCCTGCAGGTAGGCTGCAGAAGATAAGACTGTGGTATAGAACAACACGGGTGGGGCCTGCAGGTAAGCTGCAGAAGGACTATACAGTGGTATAGAGCAACACGGGTGGGGCCTACAGGTGGGCTGCAGAAGATAAGACACTGGTATAGAACAACACTGGTGGGGCCTGCAGGTAAGCTGCAGAAGGACTATACAGTGGTATAGAGCAACACGGGTGGGGGCTGCAGGTGGGCTGCAGAAGGACTATACAGTGGTATAGAACAACACTGGTGGTGCCTGCAGGTGGGCTGCAGAAGGACTATACAGTGGTATAGAACAACACGGGTGGGGCCTGCAGGTAGGCTGCAGAAGGACTATACAGTGGTATAGAGCAACACGGGTGGGGCCTGCAGGTGGGCTGCAGAAGGACTATACAGTGGTATAGAGCAACACGGGTGGGGCCTGCAGGTGGGCTGCAGAAGGACTATACAGTGGTATAGAACAACACGGGTGGGGCCTGCAGGTGGGCTGCAGAAGGACTATACAGTGGTATAGAACAACACGGGTGGGGCCTGCAGGTGGGCTGCAGAAGGACTATACAGTGGTATAGAACAACACGGGTGGGGCCTGCAGGTGGGCTGCAGAAGATAAGACAGTGATATAGAACAACATTGGTGGGGCCTGCAGGTAAGCTGCAGAAGGACTATACAGTGGTATAGAGCAACACGGGTGGGGCCTGCAGGTGGGCTGCAGAAGATAAGACAGTGGTATAGAACAACACTGGTGGGGCCTGCAGGTAGGCTGCAGAAGATAAGACAGTGATATAGAACAACACTGGTGGGGCCTGCAGGTAAGCTGCAGAAGGACTATACAGTGGTATAGAGCAACACGGGTGGGGCCTGCAGGTGGGCTGCAGAAGGACTATACAGTGGTATAGAACAACACTGGTGGGGCCTGCAGGTGGGCTGCAGAAGGACTAACACAGAAAGATCAACATATTTGCCTTCTCTGGCAGAAGTCGGGACCTCCCCTGGCTTATTGTGATCCCTGCAGTCGAAAATACCCTCTCGCTAGGAGTGGAGGAGGCTTGAGCACAGAGGTAGCTTGTTGTAATGTTTGTGAGGCGGGGCAGAGTATCTCTTCTCCCACCACTACACAGGATCTTCAGCCATGGAGATGGGAGGCAGGCCTTTGTAGAGCTCCACCTCTAGGTTAACATGCTCGCTGAGGGTGAGGGACGAGGTGTCCTGTTGGATCGTCAACCTCAACTTCCTGTCCTCCTCTGAGAACAGCTCCTCCAGGGATCACCTTGTTTTGTACAATGGAGGGACTGTCTCCTCCATTTCATCTCCTTCTCATTCAGACTCCTCCTGTTGCTGGTGCTCTGTCTGTCTGCTCCGGCTCCTCTGACAGCCCTGGTGTTGCTCCTGTCACATTGGCCTCAACAGTTGCCTTCCTCAGCCTGTCCCAGGTGGCGTAACTCACCAGCCTCCCTTTAAATCTGGGGTCCATTGCTGTGGCCTCATGCAGGAAGGCTTGAATGTATTCATCCTGATAGCACTCGGAGAGGTTCTCCCAGACATGGTCTTTGGTTGCCACTAACGTTGTATCTTCATGCTTCACAGTGAAGAGCTCTTCCAGTTTGTGGAGGACGGTTTGATCTGTCCACAGGTGGCATTCTTTTCACATGATACACACAGTGTGGATGTATAGAGGATTCTCATGAGCTGGACAAACTCCTCAGCCTTATGGAAGTCCTCGTCCTTCAGGCGGTCCAGGTTGTCCTTGGTCGTTGCTGTTCTCATTCGTGGATCCAAGGCCGCTGCTTGGATCACTGCCACTGCTCCATGAATCTCTCTATCGTTAGATAGAGGTCCATCTGGTCCTGACCTCAATGATGAGTGAGTGTTGCGGAAGGTCGGAAACAACAACAAAAAACAACATGCATTTAATTACCACACACTTGAATTTTGAAATAAATTGTTAAATGTGGGAATTTCAAAATAATACTTTAATAGATTGAACTGGCTTTTTACCAAGGAGCTGCTGCTTTTCCTTCAAAACTGTTTTGGACATCGAGGATCTCTTGAACCACATGACCACTGCTTGTTTTGATTCAGGCTGCCCATTTATCAATGGAAGTAATATTGTAGATTTTATGTGCTGCTAGATTTACTATGTGCACAAAGCTCTTGATGACAACATCCATATTGCCAGCTATATAAACAGTCACAGCTACAATATTTCTCGGCTCTGTCTCAAACTCTTCCTGAATGTCTGAGATCTCCTCTCCCACTACTTCGCCAGTTTGCGATTTGTACACTGTCCTGGTGTGGAGGACCTTCTGTTGTACACTGTCCTGGTGTAGAGGACCTTCTGTTGTACACTGTCCTGGTGTGGATGACCTTCTGTTATACACTGCCCTGGCTTGTGTACTGCACTGTAACAGAGAGATAGTGGTCCTGACAGAGGCTGGTCCACCCGTCTGATGTGATGGCCAGCTTTGGCACGTCCTTCAGTTCAGTGATCACATTGGCCTTTTCTACACCACACCAGGTAGGAATTAAAATTTCTCTAAGGTAACTCCTGGAGAGAGGGGTATATTTGTGTTGAGTGCCTTGCTCATCTCCCTACAGTACAAAAACTGTTTACACGTGTTGAATTTATTATTGCATTGTGGAGTGATGGGACTAATACAACCCTTTTATACTATTACTAAACATGAATATAACTCAACATATACTGACAGACTGTTACCTGAAGTCCTTGGAGTCCACTGTTGCAAAGGGGTGTAGGCCATTCACTATGACCTTGGTCACGGTTAGGTGGCACTCGTTCACCCTCTCCTCAGTCATCCTCCCACTAGCTGCCAGCGTGAAGGGGCTTTGGGCTTGTCTTTCGCTTGGACCAGCAGTATTAGAGGGAGGAGTGGGTTGGTTCATTGTTGCTGCAACTTTAACAGAAAAGTAGCAAAATCTTTAAATGGGCAATTTAAATTTCTGAACACACCCATAGCTCAACAATCAGCTGGCTAATGGTTCCTTTTGATCAGGAACCCATGTTCTCATAATTGAGTTAACTTGTTATGGCTGCAATCCCGTTAACGGGATAATTGTCATCAACAACCGCTGAATTGCATAGCGCTACATTCAATGAATATTACTAAAAATATTTATATTCATGAAATCACAAGTGCAATATAGGAAAACACAGTGTTGTTATTAATCCACCTGTCGTCAGATTTTGAAAATGTGCTTTACAGCGAAAGCAATCTAAGCGTTTGTGTAAGTTTATCGATCGCTCGACAAAACATTAAGTACACTTAGGATCAAGTAGCTTGGTCACGAAAATCAGAAAAGCAATCAAATTAATTGTTTACCTTTGATCTTCCTTTTCACTCACAAGACTCCCAGTTACACAATAAATGTTCCTTTTGTTCCATAAAGATTGTTTGGCGCGTTATGTTCAGAAATCCACAGGAAAGAGCGGTCACGACAAACGCAGACAAATACTTTTCGTAATGTCCACCGAAACATGTCAAATGTTTTTTTATAATCAATCCTCGGGTTGTTTTTAAAATATATAATTGATAATATATCAACCGCAAATGTCTATCAGTAGGAGAGGGAAAAGTAATGGCTGTCCAAACTCTGTTGCGCAAGCAAAACTCATGCGACCACTTGACACGATGTTGTCTTTCTGGCTCATTTTTCAAAATAAAAGCCTTATACTCTGTCTGAAGACTTGACACCTTGAGGACGCGATAGGAAAATGAATCTGGTTGATATCCCTTTAAATGGAGCAAAGGAACATGGAGTTTTCAAAATAGAAGCCACTTCCTGGTTTGATTTTCCTCGGGTTTCGCCTGCAATATCAGTTCTGTTATCCTCACAGACAATATTTTGACAGTTTTGGAAACTTTAGAGTGTTTTCTGTCCAATACTACTAATAATATGCATATATTAGCAACTGAGACTGAGGAGCTGGCCGTTTACAATGGGCACCTTTTCATCCAAGCTACTCAATACTGCCCCTGCAGCCATAGGAAGTTAACTCCTTGTGTGTGCTCTAGGCTGCTAGCATACATACCTAACGTAGAACAGCCAACGACAGATGAACTACGAGCTAGGCAGTCAAACTGTGCATTTCTCTGCCTGTGCATGATGCACTTTCGAACAAGCAAAAGTCTTGTTGCATTGTGGCAACGAGCATTGTCAGCATCGACTTTGGTGAAGTGTATCCACACTTTTGTATGTTTAGTTCTCTCTGCCATCGTCACTAATTAAGAGCAGGGTCTTTGTGCGGGCGACAGGCTCCGTGAGAGCGATCTCTTCTGGATTGGGAATAGTGAAAATGCATCATATGAATGTCTTAATCCTATTGTAAATTAGAAACGGTTGGTGAAATTATAAAATGTGTAGCAAATAAATATGAAATGTATTTTCCTAATTTCTCCAGTTTCCGAAAGCAGAACTGATAATGTCTGTTTATAATTTAGCCCCGGGGCCTATTTAAAACCTGGTTTCGGGACCCATCCCTAGTTCAGTGTCTTTATTTAGCTAGGCAAGTCAGATGAGAACAAATTCTTATTTACCTGGGAACAGTGTGTTAACTGCCTTGTTCAGGGGCAGAACAACAGATTTTTACCAAGTCAGCTCGGGAATTTGATCCAGCAACCTTCCAGTTACTGGCCCACTAGGCTACCTGCCACCCCAAATGGCCACACAATCATATTACATGTTAGGAGGAATATAAAAGAGCTTGCACAAACCCCCCTCCCCATGTTATTTTTATTATATAATGTGGGAATATGTGAATTATATTATTATGTAACTTCTCTGAGTTAATGTTTTTCATGTTGATACTGTGTATATATATACTCCATCTGTTGCCGCGGTAGCCCGGCTATAAAAGGAGCTTGTGACACCGATCTTGGCTCAGCAGCTAAATTGATAAAGCTCAACTTTCCTTCGATTTCCTTCCTCAGTTCCGCATCGATTTGTACTCTGCAGTTCCTGGAAAGCCATCCGTCCCTGGCATAACGAGTTGGATTGATCAGATTTGTCCAAGCCTTGTCGTGACCTACATTCCCTGAGTGATTGGTTCCTCTGAATGTGAAGGGAAACTGAGAAGACAAGATGGAGTGATGAGAAAGTAGGAAGGGAGGAGGAGTGAGGATGATGAACGGGACAATAGGAAAGAACCTGAGTGATTGTTGGTGTCAGATGGGTCACTAAATATTGTCACTAAACAACTAACATCGGTTCAATTACTTGAATTACATGTAGTATCAACTCAAGAACTGTGGGATGCTGGAATGGAGTTTTCATTAAGCAAATATTCAACCTAGTTCAGCTCAGAAACATGGTAATTAACTACAATGACCATAATCCATTGCACTTGTTTTTTTTCCAGCTCAGGCAGAGATGGATACACTTGTATGCCTGCTACGTTAGGTTAGATGCACACAGACCACAGCCTGAATGAGAGAGAGGATTGTGCACATCACAGCAACAAGAGAGAGGGAAAGAGACAGTTTAAGTATGCCTCATCTTCTTTGAAGAACTAGTAAAATAATTTAGTCAGACAGCTCTGCAGCTAGCCTAGCAAACTAAATAGGATGACTCACCACCGTACGATATGGGGAGTGTAGAGATAATGTTGGCTGGCTGCTGAGCAGAGATGAGATGATGACTTTAAGGAATGAAAAATAATAAAGACGTGAAATAAAAACAAAGTAATATACACAACTGAAATGTTTTATTTCATAGTAATTTCCTATTTTTCTATTGATATTTACCCAATGTGGACCTGACAGAGACAATAGAAATGTTCAATGATAACTGCTTTTAGCTTTGGAATTTCCATTAAAAAGCTCCTTCTCACTCTCCATGCCTCCCTCATCCTCTCCCTCCCTCCCTGACTCCTCCTTTGCCTGCCTGCCTCCTCTCCTTTTCCTGCCTGCCTCCTTCTTGCTCTCCCTGCCTGCCGCCTCCTTTCCCTGCCCCCCTCCCTCCCTGCCTCCTTTGCCTGCCTGCCTCCTTCTCCCTCTCCCTCCCTGCCACCTCCTTTTCCTGCCTCCCTCCCCTTCCTGCCTGCCTGCGTTTCTCTTTCTCTTCCTCCATCCCTGTCTATCTGTCTTGTACTGCTCCTGAACAAGCTGTCTCATGTCCACATTTCACTCATTCCTCCAAGCTCAGGCTCTAGCAGTGCCCCAAGCCAAATTGTATACACATATTTAGCAGATGTTATTGCGAGTGTAGCAAAATGCTTGTATGTGGCATCAATATGAGTCAAACATGAATTCTAGTGTCAATATTGACTATAAAGTGTAAATAGGATAATTTTGGTCATAAAGTCACTTGTCTAAAACTGAGTTTGTAACATCCTTGCGTCACAATGGGTAATTGAAGGTTGGGTTTTGATTTAATGATGTCCAATTGTCCACTGACATGGAGTGCTGCGGTGATTTGCTCTCTATCCAATAGCATAGACCTGCCCAGCGGCTCCGACTTTGTTCAAATAAGATAACACGTTGTTTTACTTGACAAGTGCTGCACCAAACACCTTAGATATAAAGTTGTGCAACTAAAACATCCTTTGGAATAACATATTAGAATCACTGGCCACTTTTAGAAATGGATCTCTAGTCGCTTTAATAATGTTTCCGTTTCTAGCATTACTCCTCTCGTATGTATAAACTGCACTCCACTCTACGATATCTTAGTCACTTTTAAATTGTGTTTACATATTGCATCATCCATTTCATATGTGTGTATATACTGTATTGTGTTCTATACTACACCAATGACTGTTAACCTTTCTGGTGCAGGTGTTCCGCTAGCGACCCACCTCGACAACATCCGGTGAAATTGCAGAGCGTGAAATTCAAATGACAGGAAATAGAAATATTTAACATTCATGAAAATACAAATTTCATACATCAAAATAAAGCTTAACTTCTTGTTAATCTAACCACTGTGTCAGATTTCAAAAAGGCTTTACGGCGAAAGCACACCATGCGATTATCTGAAGACAGCTCCCCACATACAAAAGCATGAAAAACATATTTCAACCTGACAGGTGTCACGAAAGTCAGAAATAGCGATATAATAAATGCCTTACCTTTGAATATATTTTTCTGTTGGCACTCCAAAAGGTCCCAGCTACATCACAAATGGTCATTTTGTTCGATAATGTCCTTCTTTATATCCCCAAAAACTCAGTTTAGCTGGCGCGCTTCATTCAATAATCCACCGGTTTCCCTCCTTCTAAATACATACAAAATGAATCTCAAACGTTACCAATAAACGTATCCAAACAAGTCAAACAAGGTTTATAATCAAACCTAAGGTACTCTAATACGTAAATAACGATCAAATTGAAGACTGAGAATCGTTATTCTCTTTACCGGAGATAAACGACAAAGAACACGCTCTCATCCACACACATGAAAACACTACAGCCAAAATGGGAGCCACTTAGAAAAACTACAAATTCTAGCTCATTTTTCAAGCCTGAAACTCTTTCTAAAGACTGTTGACATCTAGTGGAAGCCCTGGGAACTGCAATCTGTGAGGATTTCGCCTCATAATTAACATGGCAGCCAATGCAAAACAGTGGTAGCCTGAATTATTTTTTGGTGGCGGGTCATTTGTCCTCAGGGTTTTGCCTGCCTTATCAGTTCTGTTATACTCACAGACATAATTTTAACAGTTTTAGAAACGTTAGTGTGTTTTCTACCCGAATCTACCAGTTATATGCATATCCTAGCTTCTGGGCCTGAGTAACCGGTAGTTTACTTTGGGCACACTTTTCATCCGGATGTCAAAATACTGCCCCCAAGCACAAAGAGGTTAATAAACAGCCATCTCCAGCACATCAGAGGCTGCTGCCTATAGACATAGATTAGGAATCACTGGCCACTTTAAGGAAATGAAACACTAGCCACTTTAATAATGTCTCTTGCATTACTCATCTTATATGTATAAACTGTACTCTACTATTCTACGGTATCTTAGTCACTCTAATTGTGTGTAAATATTGCGTCACGCATCTATGTATATACTGTGCTCTATACTATGCCACTATCTTAGTCCACTGCCGCTCTGACATGTATCTATGTATGTATATATATTCTTAATTCATTCCTTGCTTAGATTTACATGTGTTTTGGGTATATGTTGTGAAACTTTTAGATATTACTGCACTGTCGGAGATAGAGACACAAGCATTTCGATACATCCGCAGTAACATCTGCCAAACACGTGTGTATGTGACCAACACAAATTTGATTTGATTTGGTGTCATCTAACTGAGGGTTGAGGCTAAACAGTGTACGTGGGGAGAGGCTGTGTTTCCCCTCTGTCAGCAGCCCAGAGCTGCCAGTCTGCTCCCTGTGGCTTAGAACTGGCCTGGGGCTGTGACATGGACTTACTTCTGTGGAGCACCGTGTCAACACCATCCCCTCACTGGCACAGCACTGCAGTGTGTCACATGGGAGAGTGGGAGGGGCAGAAGGGAGACAATTGGTTGTCACTGTGTCCCTGGTGTGACTGTGCTATGGGAGACGGACAGTGATAGGTAGCAGCTACTCAGACCTGGCTGCCATGGAGACTTGAGGCATGGAGAGTTTGCTAGGAGACACACACATCATTTGTTATTTTCTCGCCCCCTCTTTCTCACCCCCCCTGCCCCTTTCTCCACCCCCTCTCCCCCTCTCTACCCCCCCTGCCCCTCTCTCTACAGAAGCACAACCAGGGTCAGGTCTTACTGGAGGAAGTGTTTAAACACCTGGAGCTGACAGAGAGGGATTACTTCGGCCTGCATCTGTCCGACGACTCCACCGACAGCCCGGTAGGTGCCAAGGTCAGACTCTTGATGGCAAAACACCTTTTTGCACTTCAGTCAACACTGTCTCGTTCACTACTGTCCATCTCCATCAAGTTTTTCACTTGAGGACAGCCTTTTACTGCTCTCACCTAAATGTAACTCTCTGTGGTGAATTTAGTCTTCAGACAAGTGTGTTGCTGTGAGAAATGGAGGGGGTGGAGAGGGATAAAATAGGGAGTTATTCTTCTACATAACCTGTTGTACAATCCATCTGTTAGCCTAAGTCATGTTGGAAGCCTGTATGTTAATGGGACATTGCCTGCCACTGCACAGTATACTACAACACAGCTGATGGTCGCCTCGCTTCGAGTCCTAAGGAAACTATGCAGAATATTTGTTTTTTCATGTATTAATTCTTACATTGTTACCCCAGAAAATCTTAAGCGTTATTACATACAGCTGGGAAGAACTATTGGATATAAGCGCGACGTCAACTTACCAACATTACGACCAGGAATACGACTTTCCCGAAGCGGATCCTTTGTTCGGACCACCACCCAGGACATGCGATCTTATCCCAGCGGTCGACCCAATCAACGTTGCCGAAGGAAGAGGCAGACGGAGCGGCCTCCTGGTCAGGCTCCGTAGGCGTGCACAACGCCCACCGCTTCAGAGTATACTACTCACCAATGTTCAGTCTTTTGACAACAAGGTAGATGAAATTAGAGCAAGGGTTCCCTTTCAGAGAGACATCAGAGATTGTAACATTCTCTGTTTCACGGAAACATGTCTTTCTCGGGATACGTTGTCGGAGTCTGTTCAGCCACCGGGCTTCTTCATGCATCGTGCCGACAGAGATAAATACCTCTCTGTGAAGAAGGGTGGTGGTGGTGTATGCTTCATGATTAACGACTTATGGGGTATTATATAGCTCCCGATCCCAGTCTTCTGTTCCCACATGCTTCAAGATGTCCACCATTGTTCCTGTTCCCAAGAAGGCAAAGATAAATGAACTAAATGACTACCGCCCCATAGCACTCACTTCTGTCATCATGAAGTGCTTTGAGATACTAGTCAAGGATCATATCACCTCCACCTTACCATTTTAGAATAAGGCTTGATGCATACTGGTAACATTTTCAGATATTACACTTTTCTAATTTTGACAAAGTGGTTTCATTTCAAGTGTACTGTTAGCTAGCTAACGTTAACCTGCTGGGTCGCTAGCTAACGTGTGATCTTATTCTTCGTATCTCAGATGCATTTGCTTGACTAGTTATAGCCGTTGCACCTGCTGGTTAGGTACCTACAGATTCATGTAGGGTAGTAATGTCATGTTGTTGGTCCATTATGGTCCATTGTTTTGCTTGCTAGCTAGCAAAACAATATCTTAACAAAACATGTCTTAACAAAAGACTCCACTCTAATTTTGACAAAGTATTTTCATTTAAAGTTTGTGTACTGTTAGCTAGCTAGCTAATGTTAGCTGGCTGGCTCGCTAACTAACGTCATGCGTTGGGATTGATTGTTTACCTAGCTAGCTATCAAGCTACATTTCTTAACAAAACACCCTTTGAATATGTCCGTTGTCAGTAAATTTGGCAACGAAGCATAATTCAATTGTTGCCAGTCGCACAGGTACAGTCACCAACACTCTGGATAACATGAAAAAAGCCTAACCAGCTCTGCTAGGGTGAGTAAAATAGTCAGTGGGGTGTTCTCTCATTGTGTCTGGAAGTAGCAAGCCAATGTTTGCCAGTTAGCGTGGGTGCTTGACTGTAGTTGTGTGGTCAGAGCCTTCGGAACAACCCTACTTACTTATTGGCCAGAACGTCCAGTGTGCACTCTGAACTCGAAACCACAGATGGAGCTATAGGGTGAGTAATGTTCAGTGAGCTGTTCTCTCTCTCTCTCTTAGATGTCTGGAAGTAGCTGGACAATTAGTACAGGACGCACGGATCAGTGTGTGAACAATGTTGAATGGGTGTAGACAAAGAAGGGCTCTCCAATAGTAGTACCAAAACATTTTCTCAAAAGTGAGTTTACAATTTAATCAACTTTCAAAGCAGAATTACTTTCCCATTGTTTCCTCAAATGCAGTGTATGATATACCATTTTGTAGCTATGAGTCTCTAATTTATCCAATGTAAATAACAGAAATTCAAATGTTGCTACACAAGACGGAATCCAGGTGGTGATTTGTATTTACTCCGTACTTTGTTAAAGTACCTTTTGCAGCGATTACAGACTTGAGGCTTCTTGAGTATGATGCTACAAGCTTGGCACACCTGTATTTGGGGAGTTTCTTCCATTTATTCTCTGCAGATCCTCTTAAGGTCTGTCATGTTGGATGGGGAGCGTCATTGCACAGCGATTTTCAGGTCTCTCCAGAGATGTTCGATCGGGTTCAAGTCCGAGCTCTGACTGGACCACTCAAGGACTTTCAGAGACTGTTAGGAAGTTAACTTTTTCCCCAGGCTGATGTCCTGAGCGCTCTAGACGAGGTTCTCATCAAGGATCTCTATTTACTGCTCACCTTTCCCTCGATCCTGACTAGTCTCCCAGTCCCTGCCACTGAAAAACATCCCCACAGTATAATTCTACCACCACCATGCTTCACTGTAGGGATGGTATTAGCCAGGTGATGAGCGGTGCCTGGTTTCCTCCAGACTTGACGCTTGCCATTCAGGCCAAAGAGTTCAATCTTGGTTTCAGCAGACCAGAGAATCTTGTTTCTCTTGGTCTGAGAGTCCTTTAGGTGCCTTTTAGCAAACTCCAAGCGGGCTGTTGTGTGCCTTTTTATTGAGGAGTGGCTTCTGTCTGGCCACTGTACCATAAAGGTCTGAATGGTGGAGTGCTGCGGAGATGGTTGTCCTTTTGGAAGATTCTCCCATCTCCACAGAGGAACTCCGGAGCTCTGTCAGAGTGACCATTGGATACTTGGTCAACTCTCTGACCAAAGCCCTTCTCCCCCGATTGTTCCATTTGGCTGGGCGACCAGCTCTAAAAAAGTCTTGGTTTCAAACTTCTTCCGTTTAAGAATGATGGAGGCCCCTGTGTTCTTGGACTTTCAATGCTGCAGAAAGGTTTTTGTGCCCTTCCCCAGATCTGTGCCTCGACACAATCCTGTCTCTGAGCTCTACGGACAATTCCTTAGACCTCATGGCTTGGTTTTTGCTCTGACATGCACTGTCAACTGTGGGACCTTATATAGACAGGTGTGTGCTTTTCTAAATCATGTCCGGTCAATTGAATTTACCACAGGTGGACTCCAAGTTGTCAAAGAATCTCAAGGATGATCAATGGAAACAGGATGCACCTTAGCTCAATTTCGAGTCTCATAGCAAAGGGTCTATGTAAATAAGCTATTTCATTATTTTTGTTTGCATTTGCAAACATTTCTAAACCTGTTTTTTTCTTTGTCATTATTGGGTATTGTGTGTAGATTGAGGATTTGTTTCTATTTAATGCATTTTAGAATACGGCTTTAATGTGACAAAATCTGTAAAAAGTGAAGGGTTCTGAATCCTATCCGATTGCACTGTTACTAGCTACAGATCATCACGGCCCAGCCTGCATTTTCCAACTAGAAAACAGAGAGTGAGAGGTGGAGGGGGCTGACTTGTGAATAATTGAGAATGAACACGGCTGCTGAGGAAATGCTGCGGTGTCATTGAGTTTCTCCTCATTTATCTTTTACAGAGATGGCTGGATCCAAACAAACCCATCAGGAAGCAACTTAAACGTAGGTGAACCTTCAGTAGATGGATGAACTAGGAAGTGGTTCTTTTTAAGTGTAGATACAATAATCTCTCTCATTGTGCGTTTACAGGGGGATCGCCTCATAATCTGAGCTTCAGAGTGAAGTTCTTTGTGACCGACCCTAATAAACTTCAGGAAGAGTACACTAGGTAAGGATACTAATTAGAAATGGAACATTTTGCTTCATGTTTAATCTGCCAAAATTCCACGTCAATTCAAAATGTAGAATAATGGTTCTACTACGTATGTATGACCAGGCAATGACGTTATATCAACTACAACCCTTTACAGACATGGAATGCAGCTACAGTAACGTGTCAATAGCGACCACTGATAACAATTTATGAAGGCTTCAGAAAGGCCTGTACCTTTTCAGACGGTAGAGTTCTGCTCCGGCATATGTTCTATTCTTTCTCTGACCACAAGAAACGTGTGCTGCTGTGTTGTTTTTGTATGGTAGAGTAGCTAGATGTACTTTCTTTCTACTAAATGTCTTGGTAAGTCACGGTATTTAAAATAACTTTACTTTTTTAGGAGAGAGTGTTCTGCAGGCAGGCTGTGCGAAGCAGTTTGAGATGATTTGATTGACAGTTCTGGTCGCCTAGTGATGGAAGTTAGACCCACTTCAGAAGCAGCATTACTTTACAGACAACTAAAATGCCATTAATATCTCCAGAGAAAGTTTTGTGTGGGCATTTAAAAATCCGTAGTGTAGCCTTACCCTAACAGACAAACAAAAATGTTGTAGCCGAGGCGCTTTCCATTCCATTATATCTGAAAAGGGTAATCTTTACAAGCTACCAGTAGCCTACTGTAATTTCATATTATGAGACAAAAACAGCCCCACCCACTCAGCAACGAAGAGTACTGAAGAGTCGTGCTCGCAAGACTGGCCTGAAAATACCTCTGTATCCCGGGGACATCGGTCCCATGATTGAACTAGGATATTCTCCAGGCAACAGACTGAACACACACATGCATCATTAGCAAAGTGAAAGAGCAGGCAGGCCAGTGCTAGGGAGGGAGAGGGGCAGGACGGCCAGCTCTAGGGAGGGAGAGGGGCAGGACGGCCAGCTCTAGGGAGGGAGAGGGGCAGGACGGCCAGCTCTAGGGAGGGAGAGGGGCAGGACGGCCAGCTCTAGGGAGGGAGAGGGGCAGGACGGCCAGCTCTAGGGAGGGAGAGGGGCAGGACGGCCAGCTCTAGGGAGGGAGAGGGGCAGGACGGCCAGCTCTAGGGAGGGAGAGGGGCAGGACGGCCAGCTCTAGGGAGGGAGAGGGGCAGGACGGCCAGCTCTAGGGAGGGAGAGGGGCAGGACGGCCAGCTCTAGGGAGGGAGAGGGGCAGGACGGCCAGCTCTAGGGAGGGAGAGGGGCAGGACGGCCAGGAGGGAGGGGAGGGGCAGGACGGCCAGCTCTAGGGAGGGAGAGGGGCAGGACGGCCAGCGCTAGGGAGGGAGAGGGGCAGGACGGCCAGCGCTAGGGAGGGAGAGGGGCAGGAAGGCCAGCGCTAGGGAGGGAGAGGGGCAGGAAGGCCAGCGCTAGGGAGGGAGAGGGGCAGGAAGGCCAGCTCTAGGGAGGGAGAGGGGCAGGAAGGCCAGCTCTAGGGAGGGAGAGAGAGGGGCAGGAAGGCCAGCGCTAGGGAGGGAGGGAGAGGGGCAGGAAGGCCAGCTCTAGGGAGGGAGAGAGGGGCAGGAAGGCCAGCGCTAGAGGGGCAGGAAGGCCAGCGCTAGAGAGGGGCAGGAAGGCCAGCTTGAGGGAGGGAGAGAGAGGGGCAGGAAGGCCAGCGCTAGAGGGAGGGAGAGAGAGGGGCAGGAAGGCCAGCGCTAGAGGGAGGGAGAGAGAGGGGCAGGAAGGCCAGCTCTAGGGAGGGAGAGAGAGGGGCAGGAAGGCCAGTCTGAGGGAGGGAGAGGGGCAGGAAGGCCAGCGCTAGGGAGGGAGAGGGGCAGGAAGGTCAGCTCTAGGGAGGGAGAGGGGCAGGAAGGCCAGCTCTAGGGAGGGAGAGGGGCAGGAAGGTCAGCTCTAGGGAGGGAGAGAGAGGGGCAGGAAGGCCAGCTCTAGGGAGGGAGAGGGGCAGGAAGGTCAGCTCTAGGGAGGGAGAGAGAGGGGCAGTAAGGCCAGCTCTAGGGAGGGAGAGGGGCAGGAAGGGGCTAGGGAGGGAGAGGGCAGGAAGGCCAGCTCTAGGGAGGGAGAGGGGCAGGAAGGGAGGGAGGGAGAGGGGCAGGAAGGTCAGCTCTAGGGAGGGAGGGAGAGGGGCAGGAAGGCCAGCGCTAGGGAGGGAGGGAGAGGGGCAGGAAGGCCAGCTCTAGGGAGGGAGGGAGAGGGGCAGGAAGGCCAGCTCTAGGGAGGGAGGGAGAGGGGCAGGAAGGCCAGCTCTAGGGAGGGAGGGAGAGGGGCAGGAAGGCCAGCTCTAGGGAGGGAGAGAGAGGGGCAGGAAGGCCAGCGCTAGAGGGGCAGGAAGGCCAGCGCTAGAGGGGCAGGAAGGCCAGCGCTAGAGAGGGGCAGGAAGGCCAGCTTGAGGGAGGGAGAGAGAGGGGCAGGAAGGCCAGCTTGAGGGAGGGAGAGAGAGGGGCAGGAAGGCCAGCTCTAGGGAGGGAGAGAGAGGGGCAGGAAGGCCAGCTCTAGGGAGGGAGAGGGGCAGGAAGGCCAGCGCTAGGGAGGGAGAGGGGCAGGAAGGCCAGCGCTAGGGAGGGAGAGGGGCAGGAAGGCCAGCTCTAGGGAGGGAGAGGGGCAGGAAGGTCAGCTCTAGGGAGGGAGAGAGAGGGGCAGGAAGGCCAGCGCTAGGGAGGGAGGGAGAGGGGCAGGAAGGCCAGCTCTAGGGAGGGAGGGAGAGGGGCAGGAAGGCCAGCTCTAGGGAGGGAGGGAGAGGGGCAGGAAGGCCAGCTCTAGGGAGGGAGGGAGAGGGGCAGGAAGGCCAGCTCTAGGGAGGGAGAGAGGGGCAGGAAGGCCAGCGCTAGAGGGGCAGGAAGGCCAGCGCTAGAGGGGCAGGAAGGCCAGCGCTAGAGAGGGGCAGGAAGGCCAGCTTGAGGGAGGGAGAGAGAGGGGCAGGAAGGCCAGCTTGAGGGAGGGAGAGAGAGGGGCAGGAAGGCCAGCTCTAGGGAGGGAGAGAGAGGGGCAGGAAGGCCAGTCTGAGGGAGGGAGGGAGGGAGGGAGAGAGAGGGGCAGTAAGGCCAGTCTGAGGGAGGGAGAGAGAGGGGCAGGAAGGCCAGCGCTAGGGAGGGAGGGAGAGGGGCAGGAAGGCCAGCTCTAGGGAGGGAGGGAGAGGGGCAGGAAGGCCAGCTCTAGGGAGGGAGGGAGAGGGGCAGGAAGGCCAGCTCTAGGGAGGGAGAGAGAGGGGCAGGAAGGCCAGCGCTAGAGGGGCAGGAAGGCCAGCGCTAGAGAGGGGCAGGAAGGCCAGCTTGAGGGAGGGAGAGAGAGGGGCAGGAAGGCCAGCTTGAGGGAGGGAGAGAGAGGGGCAGGAAGGCCAGCTCTAGGGAGGGAGAGAGAGGGGCAGGAAGGCCAGTCTGAGGGAGAGAGGGAGGGAGGGAGAGAGAGGGGCAGTAAGGCCAGTCTGAGGGAGGGAGAGAGAGGGGCAGGATGGAGAGATCCAGAAAAGAGCTGTTAAATTCTTCAACCACCTAAAAGGAAGCGATTCCCAAACCTTCCATAACCAAGCCATCACCTACAGAGAGATGAACCTGGAGAAGAGTCTCCTAAGCAAGCTGGTCCTGGGACTCTGTTCACAAACACAAACAGACATCATTTGAAGCAATTGCTGGTGTAGCTGTGAATGTATTTCAAGGCCTACCTTCAAACTCAGTGCCTATTTGCTTGACATCATGAGAAAATCAAAAGAAATCCGCCAAGACCCCAGAAAGAAAATTGTAGACCTCCCCAAGTCTGGTTCATCCTTGGGAGCAATTTCCAAACGCCTGAAGGTTCCACGTTCATCTGTACAAACAATAGTACTCAAGTATAAACACCATGGGACCACGCAGCCGTCATGCCGCTCAGGAAGGAGACACGTTCTGTCTCCTAGAGATGAACATGCTTTGGTGCAAAAAGTGCAAATCAATCCCAGAACAACAGCAAAGGACCTTGTGAAGATGCTGAAGGAAACAGGTACACAAGTATCTATATCCACTCAGCAAGGAAGAAGCCACTGCTCCAAAACCGCCATTAAAAAAAAGCCAGACTACGGTTTGCAACTGCACATGGGAACAAAGATCGTACTTTTTGGAGAAATGACCTCTGCTCTGATGAAACAAAAATAGAACTGTTTGGTCATAATGACCATTTATGTTTGGAGGAAAAAGGGGTAGGCTTGCAAGCCGAAGGACACCATCCCAACCATGAAGCACGGGGTGGCAGCATCATGTTGTGTGGGTGCTTTGCTGCAGGAGGGACTGGTGCACTTCACCAAATAGATGGCATCATGAGATTGGAACATTTTGTGGATATTTTGAAGAAACATCTCAAGACATCAGTCAGGAAGTTAAAGCTTGCTCGCAAATGGGTCTTCCAAATGGACAATCACCCCAAACATACTTCCAAAGTCATGGCAAAATGGCTTTAAGGACAACACAGTCAAGATATTGGAGTGGCCATCACAGAACCTTGACCTCAATCCTATAGAAAATTTGTGGGCAGAACTGAAAGAGTGTGTGCGAGCAAGGAAGCCTACAAACCTGACTCGGTGACACCAGCTCTGTCAGGAGTAACGGGCCAAAATTCACCCAACTTATTGTGGGAAGCTTGTGGAAGGCTACCAGAAACGTTTGACCCAAGTTAAACAATTTAAAGGCGATGCTACCAAACACTAATTGAGTGTATGTAAACTTCTGACCCCCTGGGAATGTGATGAAAGAAATAAAAGCTGAAATAAATAATTCTCTCTACTATTATTCTGAGATTTCACATTCTTAAAATGAAGTGGTGATCCTAACTGACATAAAAAAGTAATTTTACTAGGATTAAATGTCAGGAATTGTGAAAAACTGAGTTTAAATGTATTTGGCTAAGGTGTATGTAAATTTCCGTCTTCAAGTGTATGTCATTTGAGCAACTTAAAGATAAATACCATTTATCCAATAATCATTTATTTTATTATTTACAGTTAAGAAAGTTTCTCAGAAGCACTTTGAGATATGACTACCAAACCTATCAAGTTTTGAACAATGATAACAATGACCTACACATATTTATATCCAGAGTGTACTCATTGCTAATGAAACAATGCCCAAAACCATATGTACATAAGTCTAGCGAGCGATGGGAATCCGATTTGAATCCTACAATTGATAAGGGTCTATGATTGGACCTATGCCACAATAGTGTGTCAGCATCATTTCATTTCATTTCATTTAAGTCATTTAGCAGACGCTCTTATCCAGAGCGACTTACAAATTGGTGCATTCACCTTATGACATCCAGTGGGACAGTCACTTAACAATAGTGCATCTAAAACTTAGGGGGGGTGGGGTGAGAGGGATTACTTAATCAACTCTAGATATAGACTTCTACATTACAGCTTCCTCCACCAACTCTATCTGACACCTCAGAGGTTACACCCTGAAATATCAGAAATGTGTTTTAAATGTGGAACAACTTGGCAGTGTACTAAATGACAAGCCTTCTGGCATGATGTTTGTGACTCCCTTGCCTTTTATTATGAAGGTCCCGTTCCCTCTTGACCCTGAAATATGCCTTCTGGGTAACTTCACAAATGTGAATTTGAGGAGTATCTTTAAAATCAAATTTACAGAAATCACTCTTGCCACTGCAAGAAAATGTGTTGCACTGACATGGAAATCAGATGCCCCTCTCCCAATTATAAGACGGCTCTCTGAAATGAATAAGTATATTCATATGGAGAAGATTGCCTATGCTTTAACAAATAAATTCAACCACTTTGTGAAAATATGGAAACCCTTCCTGGTCTCCATGGAAACACTTCCATTGAGGTAGGTGGATGTGAGCTTGTAGATTGATGTAGCTATTGTCTCTCTGTAATGTACTGTTTTTTGTAAATGTTGGTATCTCTTGTCATTTGTCTTTAGTCATTAGTGTTATTACTATTACAACCTGCCATGTCATGCCCATATAAGGAGATGAATTACCCTGTATTAGCACTTGCTAAAAGCCCTCAGCTTAATCATTCTACAAATGGAGAAGATGACAGTAAACGGGTTATGAGTAGGTCTGGGGTTGAGAGTTCGCCACAACTTAGTCTAAGACTCGGATCAGCTTGGTAGGTATATTAACCAATAATGGGCTAATTCTACTGCTGGCCGCCTGGCTCACAGCTAGACATAAATGTGAATAGCATGCCATGGATGCTGTCAGCCCCTATTGCAAGGGTGTCCATCCATGGTCATTAAAAACAGAGTTACAGTCAACTGGATACTCCAGTGTTATTTATTCAATCCATGCACCACTCAAGCATGATATTGCTCATTAAGTGAGTAAACCACTATGCATGTCTAAGATGCAGAGGCATGGATCTGTTTTGGATGTGCATTATCGATTCCAGACGGCACACAACAACAGTGCTGGTGAGCTCTTACACTATGATGAGATTCATTCAGTATTAGTTATACACAAAAACAACAGGCTGCAAGTTAAGTCATAGAAATGTTGCCTAAGCAATGAGCAGGGAGAAGCTCCATGTGAGTGGGTCTGGTCCAGCTGCTTTTTCTAGTGTACTGTACATTATGTCCTCTGGTCCATAATCACAGAGACATCTGTATCACATTGTTGTTGGTGTAACTGCTCTCCTTATTCCCTGTAGGTACCAGTATTTTCTCCAGCTCAAACAGGACATCCTGACAGGAAGGTTAGTTCAGTTGGCTGTTCTTATTTACACAGGTTCAGCAGCACACTCACACACTGTTCTAGTGGACTAACACTGATTCTACCAGGCCAGCACTGACACACTGTTCTAGTAGGCTAACACTGACTCTACCAGGCCAGCACGGTGACACACTTCTAGTGGACTAACACTGGTTCTACCAGACCAGCACGCTGACACACACTGTTCTAGTGGACTAACACTGATTCTACCAGGCCAGCACGCTGACACAAACTGTTCTAGTGGACTAACACTGATTCTACCGCACGCTGACACAGTGTTCAGTGGACTAACACGATTCTGACTGACACACTGTTCTAGTGGACTAACACTGATTCTACCGGGCCAGCACGCTGACACAGTGTTCTAGTGGACTAACACTGATTCTACCAGGCCAGCACGCTGACACAGTGTTCTAGTGGACTAACACTGATTCTACCGGGCCAGCACGCTGACACACACTGTTCTAGTGGGCTAACACTGATTCTACCAGGTCAGCACGCTGACACACACTGTTCTAGTGGACTAACACTGATTCTACCAGGCCAGCACGCTGACACACACTGTTCTAGTGGACTAACACTGATTCTACCAGGCCAGCACGCTGACACACACTGTTCTAGTGGACTAACACTGATTCTACCGGGCCAGCACGCTACACACACTGTTCTAGTGGGCTACCGGGCCAACACTGATTCTACCACTGATTCTACCAGGCCACACTGACACAGTGTTCTAGAGGACTAACACTGGTCTACCAGGCCAGCACGCTAACACTAGAGGACTAACACTGATTCTACCAGGCCAGCACGCTGACGCAGTGTTCTAGAGGACTAACACTGGGTCTACCAGGCCAGCACGCTGACACAGTGTTCTAGAGGACTAACACTGAGTCTACCAGGCCAGCACGCTGACACAGTGTTCTGGAGGACTAACACTGAGTCTACCAGGCCAGCACGCTGACACAGTGTTCTAGAAGACTAACACTGAGTCTACCAGGCCAGCACGCTGACACAGTGTTCTAGAGGACTAACACTGAGTCTACCAGGCCAGCACGCTGACACAGTGTTCTAGAGGACTAACACTGAGTCTACCAGGCCAGCACACGGTTACACTACACTTTATTGGTAGCAGCCATCAATAAAAGCTGTTGTAATGATTTTCCTATTGATCCAAATGAATTGATGTGGTGACTTATGTGTTTGTGGTTTGTGTCCCACAGACTGCCCTGTCCGCACAACACTGCCGCACTCCTGGCTTCCTATGCTGTTCAATGTAAGTACCCGTTCTCCTGGTGTCCTATGCTGTTCAATGTAAGTACCCGTTCTCCTGGTGTCCTATGCTGTTCAATGTAAGTACCCGTTCTCCTGGTGTCCTATGCTGTTCAATGTAAGTACCCGTTCTCCTGGTGTCTCATGTTGTTCTATGTAAATACCCGTTCTCCTGGTGTCTCATGTTGTTCTATGTAAATACCCGTTCTCCTGGCGTCTCATGTTGTTCTATGTAAATACCCGTTCTCCTGGCGTCTCATGCTGTTCTATGTAAATACCCGTTCTCCTGGTGTCTCATGTTGTTCTATGTAAATACCCGTTCTCCTGGTGTCCCATGTTGTTCTATGTAAATACCCGTTCTCCTGGTGTCTCATGTCTATGTAAATCCCCGTTCCGTTCTCCTATGTAAATACCCGTTCTCCTGGTGTCCCATGTTGTTCTATGTAAATACCCGTTCTCCTGGTGTCTCATGTTGTTCTATGTAAGTACACGTTCTCCTGGCTTGCTGCTAAAGATATGTAGCTACTTGTAGTTAATTCACACATTTGATCTCTCTGTTGCTTCATACAAGGCTACACAGTTTCTGGCCACTAGGCAACTCCAGCGTTTTTGTTGTGAGATGACTAGAAAGATGTGTGTTGTAAGCCTTTAGTTGAGAGTCAGTGTACTCACCAGGACTTCCCAATGGTCACTCTGTGTGTGCTGCCTTGCATAACTTTTTACGATGTCATATCCAATTTATTCTTTAATTCTCTCACCCCCAAAAAACAAGCAGTTTGCAGCGGAGCTTGAAATCGGCCATAATCCTCTCTTTATGCCCTTGTTCCTTTTTACATTTAATTAACCTTTATTTAACTAGGCAAGTCAGTTAAGAACAAATTCTTATTTACAATGACAGCCAACGTTAGCAGGACATGGAGAGCTGTATACGGAACGCTGTGCTAATCATTAGGCTGTTTCTCCCCATGTTTTGTCCCAGATTTATTTGTGTGGTATGACTTTTCTGTGCTGGTAGTGTGACCGGCCATTCGCCAAGCATGCTCAGGACAGCAAAGCACAGTATAGTGCAGCACACAACACAAGAGTGTGCGGAGAACAGGTTTATGGTAATGGCTGACGCAGAATGAGTAGAATGGTATCAAATACATCAAACACATGGTTTTCAGGTGTTTGATGCTATTATTATTACTCGGTAACCAACATTCTAGCTAATAAATTGGCACGCTGACTACTGTAACATGTTATCATAGTATAGCCTAGCGGTCCACAGCTAGCATAGAGCCACAGCCTACCATTGTGATGGGCCCATTAGCCCGAGGAGTGTAGTTTACCAGCCTGTGTCACCAGATTGACCTGAATAATGGCTCCTGACAGATTGGAGAGGGGGATAGCCAATGGTCTGTCTCCATTCAATCTTTCCACATCCCCACTTCAGTGGCCAGCTGAGGCTTGCCTCTCTCTCCAAATTCCCCAGGGAGTCTCATGGCTATATAGGTCACTGGAGGGATTTGAACTGCACCTCTAACACAACCTGTGGGTGTCCATGTCCAGAATCTCACTTGTCCCTCTCCAAGAGAAGGTTTTCATTTCATTGTAGCCATGGGGATAGTGGTATGAATCATTTTAGCTTCAATTCAGTTTCAAGATGATTCAATGCTGCTGGTAAATACTACTGGTCATTCGGTTAGTTTTACCAAATCAGTGAGGCTGTTCAAATTCGATCAAGAAATGCACTCTGCTGAAAGCGTTGGTGTTAGTGCTGTGTAGATATTTATTTGCATACTGCTCATAAATTGACCGGTTAGTTATAACATTGTGGGTCTTTTTTTGTGTGTGGTGATTAGATCAAGAACTGTTTTGAATTGATCTGTTTGTTATGTGCCCTTGGTTAAAGGGATTTTCCCCCAGAGTCAGATTAAGTTGTTGATATCATATTTACGTCTCTGTGTCCAGTATGAACGAAGTTAGATGTAGTTTTGAATCCAATGCTAACTAGCGTTAGCGCAATGACAGGAAGTCAAACTAGGCATGACTTCTTGTCATTACGCTAGTTACCATTTGTGCGAACGCTAGGTGGCAACTTCCTTTAAAATGCACGCTGAGACATTGTCAAAATCACAAACTATCCATTTTAAAGCAGCAATCTGCAGTTGCTACATACATTTTTGGACTTATAAATGAGTTATAAATACCCATTGATTCTTGAATAAATAACTAATACAAGCTCGTTTTATTCTGATGTTTGTAAACAAACACTGTATAGCTTCAACATGCGTAAAACTATACATGTTATATTGTATGGTCAGTCCTTGAATTACTCAGCTTTTTCACAAAACCAGAGGCAAGGACACTGCTTTGTTATTTGTACAATGAAGGATTGACCTTTTAAGAGGTCCACTCCAATGAATTGGTGTCTGTTTCACACACGACCACTAGCTATTGGATCTGAGGTACTCAGCTACTGTAGTGGTGGTTGGTGGTCCAAAGCTTCTCAACCCACTTGTGTATTTTAGAAACAGACCTCATAACCAGGCTTTTGATTGGGGTTCTTGTATTCATTACTGCATTGATAGGCAATGGTTCGTCTGTCCAGTACCATATAGGCCTACTGTTTCCTGTGTATGATATAGGCTATGTGTTTCGACTTAACTGTCTGTGTCCTATTGAATAGATTGTCTCTCTGTGTGTTGTGTAGCTGAGTTGGGAGACTACAGTGACTCGGAGCATGCTCCTGGCTACCTCTCAGAGTTCTGCTTCATCCCCAACCCACCACAAGGGTTCCACAAGGAGGTCACCAAACACCACCAACAGCACAGGTAGAGAGGCCCATCTTCATGTCCCAGGCACACATGCACACAGCTGCAGGCACACACATTCACAGCTGTATATTTGTCACTTGTCTGCCCCAGCTCTTAAAGCAGACTAGGTTTTCATGGTTTTATTGAGTGAATTTTCAGGCACTGTGCTGCTCCATCTTCTGTGAATGGATTACGTGCGTTTCATTAGAGGAACCGTCTCCCTCTCATTTATCTCTATCGTTCTCTCTACTTCTCAGTGGTCTGTCTTCTGCCCAATCAGAGTTTAATTACCTGAACACAGCACGGACGCTGGAGCTGTACGGAGTGGAGTTGCACTATGCAAGGGTAAGGCTGCTCCTCTGTGTGTATGTCACTGCTACAGTAGAAAGGACACTTGTCATAGCAGCACTGGTACCCATGTTCCATAAAGCTGTGCTTTAGCCCTGGAAAAGCCTGTGCTTTCTAAGCCAGAAGGTACAAGTAGGTTGAGGCAGCGTACAGTAGTATGTAATTCCTCTGTCCCCAGCTGCCAGGCCCTCATGAAGCCTTTAAAGGGATGCTTTAGGATTTTGCCAATGAGGCCCTTTATCTACTTACACCGAGTCAGATATACTTGTGGACACCATTTTATTGTCTCTGTGTTCAGTATGAAGGAAGTTAGAGGTAGTTTTGTGAGCCAGTGCTAACTACCGTTAGCGCAATGACTGGAAGACTATGGGTATCTGCTAGCATGCTAGTAGCGAAGCTATCTCGAGCTTCCTTCATACTGGACACAGAGACATAAAAATGATGTCCACAAGTTAATCTGACTCTGTGTAAGTAGATAAAGGGCCTCATTGCCAAAATCCTGAAGTATCCCTTTATAGCTGAAGAACAGCAGAACCACTGAGCCTTGACAAGCTGTGTCTGTGTGTCTGTGGACTAGGGAATCCACTAATCCAGCCATTGTCTGGAGTACAGAGATTTCCCTCATTGTCCGATTAGACAGACTTTTCTTTTTGTCCCAGATAGTGTGTGTGTGTGTCGTCTGGTCTGTCTGTGTACTTTTAGGTGCATGTTTGGGTGTCTTGGTCTGTCTGTCTGACTGTCTAGGTTTGGTTGTTTTTGTCTGTATAGTAGTTTGGTTCATAAGACAAAGCAGGTCACAAAATGATTGGTACAATGAGTGAATGGCAGATCTCAACTGAGGCCCAGCCACCATTGTCCATCCAGACATTTTTGCTGTAGAATGATCATCACACTATTACAGTGAAGAGGTGGAGTGGTTGTGCCCAATTTTAAACTAGGGACTATATTGCCCCCCTACTGTTGTCATACACCCCCCCCCCACACACACACACACCCTGCCATAGAGAGATGGGGGGAGGGAGATAGGAGGAGAGGGTCTGTGTCTGTACCCCCACCCTGCCATACAGAGATGGGGGGAGGGAGATGGGAGGAGAGGGTCTGTGTCTGTACCCCCACCCTGCCATACAGAGATGGGGGGAAGGAGATGGGAGGATAGGGTCTGTGTCTGTACCCCCACCCTGCCATAGAGAGATGGGGGGAGGGAGATAGGAGGAGAGGGTCTGTGTCTGTACCCCCACCCTGCCATACAGAGATGGGGGGGAGGGAGATGGGAGGAGAGGGTCTGTGTCTGTACCCCCACCCTGCCATAGAGAGATGGGGGGAGGGAGATGGGAGGAGAGGGTCTGTGTCTGTACCCCCACCCTGCCATACAGAGATGGGGGGAGGAGATGGGAGGAGAGGGTCTGTGTCTGTACCCCCACCCTGCCATACAGAGATGGGGGGAGGGAGATGGGAGGAGAGGGTCTGTGTCTGTACCCCCACCCTGCCATAGAGAGATGGGGGGAGAGAGATAGGAGGAGAGGGTCTGTGTCTGTACCCCCACCCTGCCATACAGAGATGGGGGGAGGGAGATGGGAGGAGAGGGTCTGTGTCTGTACCCCCTCCAAAGCTTCCACCAGGCTGGCCCACTGTCAGGGTGCTTAGACACTTAATTTTCTCTCTCTGTCTCTGTGTGTGTGTTCCAGGATCAACGCCACACTGAGATTTTAATTGGGGTGATGTCAGCAGGGATCGTGGTTTACAAGAACAGGGTACGAATCAACTGCTTTCCCTGGTGAGTGACAAACTGGAGTCTTTTGATTCTGATACAAGATGAGGCGATTTGTAAATCCTATAATTAATTTGATCGTTGCTACAAGGGGATCGTTTGTGTTCACACAGAGCGTCCACTTCGGTAGATTGTGTTAGACATTCTTAAATGCTTACTGTATGTGTAAGTAGGAAGAGGAAAGATGATATGTATTTTTTAATGTATATATTTTTTTATTTGACCTTTTATTTAACTAGGCAAGTCAGTTAAGAACAAATTCTTAATTTCAATGACGGCCTAGGAACAGTGGGTTAACCTCTCTGGGATATGTGGGACGGTAGCGTCCCAACTCGCCAACAGCCAGTGAAAGTGCAGGTCGCCAAATTCAAAACAACAAAAATCTCAATTAAAATTCCTCAAGCATAAAATAATTTTACACAATTTTAAAGATAATTTTATCTTTAATCCGGCCACGGTATCTGATTTTTTAAAAGTCTTTACAGCGAAAGCACCACAAACGATTGTTAGGTCACCACCAAGTCACAGAAAAACACAGCCATTTTTCCAGCCAAAGAGAAGAGTCACAAAAAGCACAAATAGAAATAAAAATCACTAACCTTTGATGATCTTCATCAGATGACACTCATAGGACTTCATGTTACACAATACATGTATGTTTTGTTCGCTGAAGTGCATATTTATATAAAAAGATCTCATTTTCCATTGGCGCGTTATGTTCAGTAGTTCTATGTTCAGTAGTGCAGAGAGCCACATCTATTTACAGAAATACTCATTATAAATGTTGATGAAAAACAAGTGTTATACATGGAATTAGAGATAAACTTCTCCTTAATGCAACCGCTGTGTCAGATAAAACATTTTTTTTTTAAGTTACGGAAAAAGAAAACCATGCAATAATCTGAGTACAGCATTCAGACAACAAAGCAGCCAAAAAGATATCCGCCATATTGTGTCGTCAACATCAGTCAGAAATGGCATTATAAATATTCACTTACCTTTGATGATCTTCATCAGAATGCACTCCCAGGAATCCCAGTTCCACAATAAATGTTTGATTTGTTCGATAAAGTTAATCAATTATATCCAAATAGCTTCTTTTGTTAGGGTGTTTGGTAAACAAATCCAAACACGCGTTCAGGTCCAGCCGAACGTCGGACGAAATGTTCAAAAAGTTATTAGAAATTTGTCAAACTAAGTATAGAATCAATCTTTAGGATGTTTTTATCATAAATCTTCAATAGTGTTCCAACCGGAGAATTTCAATGTCTGTAGGAAAGCAATGGAACGAGAGCTAACTCTCTCTTGACTGCGCCTCACGAGCGTTGAGCACTCTCCCAGACACCTGGCTCAATCCCCTCTCATTCTCTCCCACTTCATAGTAGAAGCCTGAAACAAAGTTCTAAAGACTGTTGACATCTAGTGGAAGCCGTAGGAAGTGCATTATGACCCCATTTACACTGTATATTGGAATGGCAAAGAGTTGAAAAACTACACACCTCTGATTGTCGTCTGCCATATGAGTTCTGTTATACTCACAGACACATCATTCAAACAGTTTTAGAAACTTCAGTGTTTTCTATCCAAATATTACTCTGGGCACCTTATTAATCCAAGCTACTCAATACTGCCCCCCTGTCACCAAGAAGTTAACTGCCTTGTTCAGGGGCAGAATGACAGATTTTTACCTTGTCAGCTCGGGGATTTGATCTGGCAACCTTTACGGTTACTAGTCCAACACTCTAAACACTAGGCTACCTGCCGCCCCAAATGTCATTCCAGGTTGCAGAAGCATTCCGAGAAGTGTCAAATAGGATTCTTCTAAGCACATCACATAACTGTTTTACATGTTAATCTGTAAACTACAGATGATCATTCCTAGAATCTCAGAGCGGTTTAGGCTTTCATGTGGATTATCTTTGAGGCCCAAAGATTTAATTCTTAGAAATCTTTGATATTCAGCTGTGTTGGTGGGGCTACTGCAAGTGTGTGCCAGGGGTGGGAGTGCACAGCCCAAATCCCCACCAGACGAGTAATAATCCAACACACACACTGACACAGACACTTCCCCACCCCCCACTAGCTCCTCACAGCACACATCCCCATTCTTAAAAGCCAGCTGCTTGCTGTAGCACAGGCAGCTCCGACGCTTTCCAGTCAGGCTAAATTTAGGGCTGCTAACAGTGGCGCGTTTCACAACAGCTGTCCTCCACTGTCAAGCGAGAAGGCTCGCTCCTATTGACCACTCTCTCTGTTTGGCTTGCCTGCCAATACTATTAAAAGGTGATACACAACATTACTCCTCTCAGAAAGCAGAGGGGTCCGGTATCTAAGAGAGATGTGTGAATTCTAGCCTCTCTCCCATTAATGTCCACAACGGGCTGACAAATGAGCTATATTAGATGGCTCTGTCTAAGAGAGAGTGTGTGAATTTAAAATATATTTATCTGAGCTGTGAGTCATGTAGAAGGGCTGTAGGGGGAAGGGAGAGAAGACTGGAGGGGGAAGGGAGGAAGAGAGGAGAGGGGGGATTAGTTTTGAGACAGCTGCTCTCTGCAGCGAAGGCTCTGATTTGAGCCGTGAAGGAAGGAGACCCTCTGCAGTGACACACATTGTGACGCAATTTCTGTGTATTTCTCACTCACCCCTTTCAGGTTGAAGATTGTGAAAATATTGTTCAAGTGCAAACAGTTCTTCGTTCAGCTCAGGAGAGAAGTGGTAGGTATTCAAGCTGTTGTTTTCAATGTCCTTATTTTGACAATAAAATGTGAATGTAAGGCGGGATCTACTAATCTAGCAGCAATGTGTTTTATACAGTAGGAATGATGACTTACCCAGCAGAAAACACAGCAGTGAACACAGCCACAGTTTCTGCCTCAGCTTGTGTAACTGTGCTTCCTTGCCATTAGTGTCCCCAAACCAGATCCAGTTGTCTGGCTCTTCCTCAGGGAGGAAGCAAGCACTGCTAATGGACCACCTACCACTGGTCCAGTCCCTCATCACTCCACAGGCAATCTGAAACAACCAAGCTTAGACATGAACAACATTAACTGCCCCCTCACCCAGACCCAGTGTCCATATTTGTTTATTTGATGAACTGGTTTTCTGGGCATAATCACCGGCCTGCTCCGCCTCTGACTGTCACTGAAATCTGGAAGAGCAACAGAGGGAGAGCCTCTTAAATGCTTATTCATTATGAAGAATAGATCATGCATTTTGGGTGTGGAGGTGGGGAGTGTGATTTGAAAATGAATTGAAAGTGCTGCAGGCTCCCTCTCCTACTTCCTCTGTTCCAAGGAATCTCAGGAAAAGATCCCCAAAACAGCCCCATCACCCCTCTCCCTCCCTGGTTTCATAATGGAGAAGGGTTTTTCCAGAGCAGTTGTACTAAGAGCACTGCGGCCGTCGCCCAGCCTCCAGGGTGTCACTCGAACTGAATTATTCATGGATTGCGTCCCAAATTTAACCCTAGTCCCCATGTAGTGCACTACTTTTGACCAGGGCTTTGATCAAAGTAGTGCCATGTATAGGGAACAGGGTTCCATTTGTGATGCAGCCCCATGGACATATGGGTCATGTGAGCGCGGGTCACTGCACATGCTTTAAAAAGCAACAACGAACCAGGAAATTCATTTCCCTCCTTTTACATTTTCCTCCTGTAGTAGTAAGTTGTTCCTGCAAGCAATATATATTTTATTATATACTATACATATACTGTTCTTCAGATATACTACATATTCAACCATATGCTATCCACATTGTCCATACATCACACACACACACACACAAATATATATATATATATATATATATATATATATATATATATATATATATATATATATATATATATATATATATATATATATATATAGTGCATTCAGAAAGTATTCAGACCCCTTGACTTTTCCACATTTTGTTACGTTACAGCCTTATCTGTAGATATATATATTTTTAAACATTTAAATATTCATAAATCTACACACAATATCCCATAATGGAAAGTGAAAATACTTATTTCATTTAAGAATGATGGAGGCCAATGTGGTCTTGGGAACCTTCAATGCTGCAGAAATGTTTTGGTACCTTTCCCCAGATTTGTGCCTCGACACAATCCTGTCTCGGAGCTCTACAGACAATTCCTTCGACCCCATGGCTTGGTTTTTGCTCTGACATGCACTGTCAACTGTGGTACCTTTTATATAGACAGGTGTGTGCCTTTCCAAGTCATGTCCAATCAATTGAATTTACCCAAGGTGGACTCTAATCAAGTTGTAGAAACATCTCAAGGATGATCAGTGGAAACAGGATACACCTGAGCTCAATTTCAAGTCTCATAGCAGAGGGTCTTGAATACTTATGTAAATGTATATAGATTTATTCATTTTTTAAACATTTTTTAAATACATTTTACACCTGTTTTTGCTTTGTCATTATATGGTATTGTGTGTAGATTGATGATGGAAAAAATAAATGTAATATATTTTAGAATAAGGCTGTAACGTAGCAAAATGTGTATAAAGTCAATGGGTCTGAATACTTTCTGAATGCACTGTATATACACTATATATACAAATAATAATAATAATAATAATATATGCCATTTAGCAGACGCTTTTATCCAAAGCGACTTACAGTCATGTGTGCATACATTCTACGTATGGGTGGTCCCGGGAATCGAACCCACTACCCTGGCGTTACAAGCGCCATGCTCTACCAACTGAGCTACAGAAGGGCCATACAAAAGTATGTGGACACCCCTTCAAATTAGTGGATTCGGCTATTTCCGCTACATCCGTTGCTGACAGGTGTATAAAATCGAGCACACAGGCATGCAATCTCCATCGACAAACATTGCCTGTAAAATGTCTTTATTGAAGGGCTCAGTGACTTTCAACGTGGCACCGTCATAGGATGCCACCTTTCCAACAAGTCAAAAAAAAAAAAAAAATGCTTCCTTGTTGGAGCTGCCCTGGTCAACTATAAGTGTTGTTATTGTGAAGTGGAAATGTCTAGGAGCAACAACGGCTCAGCCGCGAAGTGGTAGGCCACACAAGCTTATAGAACGGGACTGCTGAAGCGCGTAGCGCGTAAAAACATCTGTCCTGGGTTGCAACACTCACTACTGAATTCCAATCTGCCTCTGGAAGCAGCTCCAGCACAAAGTGTGTTCGTCAGGAGCTTCATGAAATGGGTTTCCATGGCTGAGCAGCCGCACACAAACCTAAGATCACCATGTGCAATGCCAAGCTGGAGTGGTGTAAAGCTCTCGGCCATGGAAACACATTCTGTGGAGTGATGAATCACGCTTCACCATCTAGCAGTCTGACGGATGAATCTGGGTTTGACGGATGCCAGGAGAACGCTACCTACTTGAATGCATATTGCCAACTGTAAAGTTTTGTGAAGGAATAATGGTCTGGGACTGTTTTTCCTGGTTCGGGCTAGGCCCCTTAGTTCCAGTGAAGGGAAATCTTAAAGCTACAGCATACAATGACATTCTAGATGATTCTGTGCTTCCAACTTTGTGGCAACAGTTTGGGGAAGGCCCTTTCCTGTTCCAACATGAAAATGCCCCCATGCACAATGCAAGGTCCATATAGAAATGGTTTGTCGAGATCGGTGTCGAAGAACTTGAATGGCCTGCGCAGAACCCTGATCTCAACCCCATCGAACACCTTTGGGATGAATTGGAACACCGACTGCGAGCCAGGCCTAATCGCCTAACATTATCTGACCTCTTAGTGAGGCGAGGGGAGCTTTAGTCTACTGTACATGATGATGGTGTTGGTCAGATAACCTGCTTCTTTGACGACGTTTCATGATGCTGAGAACCTGCTCTTCCTTGACGACGTTTCAAGATGCTGAGAACCTGCTCTTCCTTGATGATGTTTCATGATGCTGAGAACCTGCTCTTCCTTGATGATGTTTCAAGATGCTGAGAACCTGCTCTTCCTTGATGATGTTTCATGATGCTGAGAACCTGCTCTTCCTTGATGATGTTTCAAGATGCTGAGAACCTGCTCTTCCTTGACAACGATGCTGAGAACCTGCTCTTCCTTGACAACGATGCTGAGAACCTGCTCTTCCTTGACAACGATGCTGAGAACCTGCTCTTCCTTGACGTTGTTTCAAGATGCTGAGAACCTGCTCTTCCTTGATGATGTTTCAAGATGCTGAGAACCTGCTCTTCCTTGACAACGTTTCAAGATGCTGAGAACCTGCTCTTCCTTGACGACGTTTCAAGATGCTGAGAACCTGCTCTTCCTTGACGTTGTTTCAAGATGCTGAGAACCTGCTCTTCCTTGATGATGTTTCAAGATGCTGAGAACCTGCTCTTCCTTGACGACGTTTCAAGATGCTAGTGTGGACAGTCACAGCAAAGTAAACCTATATATTTTTTAAAGGAGGCTGAACCTTAACTGGTCTCTGTTTCTGTAGAGTAGGCTCACAGGCTATATGAGCAGACAGCTTACTAGAACATTATGCTATGGCTGGCTCTGTGAACATAATGACCCAAGTGGGAATGGGGACCACCATGTCTTCATGACGAGAGGCATGTTCCCTCAGGAAACACCGTAGAGGCTGAGGGAGGGGTATGGGGATGTGGCATGTTCCCTCAGGAAACACCGTAGAGGCTGAGGGAGGGGTATGGGGATGTGGCATGTTCCCTCAGGAAACACCGTAGAGGCTGAGGGAGGGGTATGGGGATGTGGCATGTTCCCTCAGGAAACACCATAGAGGCTGAGGGGGGGTATGGGGATGTGGCATGTGCCCTCAGGAAACACCATGGAGGCTAAGGGAGGGGTATGGGGATGTGGCATGTGCCCTCAGGAAACACTATGGAGGCTAAGGGAGGGGTATGGGGATGTGGCATGTGCCCTCAGGAAACACTATGGAGGCTAAGGGAGGGGGATGTGGCATGTGCCCTCAGGAAACACTATGGAGGCTAAGGGAGGGGTATGGGGATGTGGCATGTGCCCCCAGGAAACACTATGGAGGCTAAGGGAGGGGTATGGGCATGTGCCCCAGGAAACACTATGGAGGCTAAGGGGGGATGTGGCATGTGCCCCCAGGAAACACTATGGAGGCTACTATGGAGGCTATGGGGATGGGATGTGGGTATGGGGATGTGGCATGTGCCCCCAGGAAACACTATGGAGGCTAAGGGAGGGGTATGGGGATGTGGCATGTGCCCCCAGGAAACACTATGGAGGCTAAGGGAGGGGTATGGGGATGTGGCATGTGCCCCCAGGAAACACTATGGAGGCTAAGGGAGGGGTATGGGGATGTGGCATGTGCCCTCAGGAAACACTATGGAGGCTAAGGGAGGGGTATGGGGATGTGGCATGTGCCCTCAGGAAACACTATGGAGGCTAAGGGAGGGGGATGTGGCATGTGCCCTCAGGAAACACTATGGAGGCTAAGGGAGGGGTATGGGGATGTGGCATGTGCCCCCAGGAAACACTATGGAGGCTAAGGGAGGGGTATGGGGATGTGGCATGTGGGGATGTGGCATGTGCCCCCAGGAAACACTATGGAGGCTAAGGGAGGGGAATGGGGATGTGGCATGTGCCCCCAGGAAACACTATGGAGGCTAAGGGAGGGGTATGGGGATGTGGCATGTGCCCCCAGGAAACACTATGGAGGCTAAGGGAGGGGTATGGGGATGTTGGGGCTGCAGATAGAGATGAATTGTCTTGTGCGACAAACCTACCGGATCATGGTGGCTAATCCAACACATTCTAATTCCCCATCTATGAACATGGCACTGTAGCATTGTCTTGACATCTGTGACCATAGGACCAAGATTTTAACTCAACACCTCACTACTGCCCCCCCCCCCACAGTGCTCTTAGTATAGGAACATTTTCTTTCTCATTGTTGTTGTCACTCACTCTGTCATTGTTGTTGTCACTCACTCTGTCATTCTGTCTCTCCCTCACTCTGTCATTCTGTCTCTCCCTCACTCTGTCATTCTGTCTCTCCCTCCCCCTACAGAATGAGACGAGGGAGACTTTGCTGGGGTTCAACATGGTGAGCTACAGAGCCTGTAAGAACCTATGGAAGACCTGTGTAGAGCATCACACCTTCTTCCGTCTGGACCGGCCCGTTCCCCCTCAGAAGAACTTCTTTGCCCACTATTTTACCCTGGGCTCCAAGTTTCGTTACTGGTAAGAGAAAATCCCCATTGCCACAGGTGCATGCATCAACCCATACACACTATACCTGCAAGGCACGAAGCACAGCCACTGAAATGTCAACACAAGTCAAAGATGTTTGCGAGGTCACGATGAGTGGCATCAACAGTCAGTGTTTGGGGAATTATATTAGTGGTTGCCTATTGTGCTCTCATCTTTGGGAAAAGTAGATTAATTATTAACGCAAACCCAAAACGGGGCTTGTTTTTCTTCAGTCCTTTCAAAACGCTTTTGGGGAAAAAGGAGTTTTTCCATTATTCATATGGATTCACGTCTCAGATGGAGATTAGAAAGGGTACAAATAAAACAAACTGTTCATTGTTGAAGTACTTGAGCATTTGCTTTGAGCTGTGAAGGGGATGGGGGGTGGTAAGGGGGCGCGTCGTCTGGTGAGATACACACTTTGGGTGAAACCGAGTTGGGAGATTGTTGATGCATTTTTTTTATTTTTTAAAGCTCCAATTGGGATGTGAGTTGCAGCACAAAACAGCAGTTTGTAAGATGTGGCTGAGTGTTACTAAAGGGATGGTTCGGATGTTGTTTGAACCTGTTCTATGCAGCGGGAGGACCGAGGTGCAGTCGGTGCAGTATGGCAAAGAGAAGGGGATCAAGAACAGGGTGTTTGCCAGGTAATACAACACAACACAACACTATACTATATATATGTACAGTGTCTATAGAATATCTACACCTCCCTTGAATTTCTGTACATTTTATTGTTACGTAAAATTCATTAATTGCATTTTTTTTGTCAATGATCTACAAAGATGAATGAAAAGCAAAACACAAGTATTCCTTGATGAAATAAGTATTCACGCCCCTGAGTAAATGCATGTTAGAAACACCTTTGGCAGCAATTCCAGATGTGAGTCTACTTAGATAAGTCTCTAAGAGCTTTGCACACCTGGATTGTGCAATATTTGCCCATTTTGTTCAAGGTGTTTGGGATCTCGACATAGATTTTCAAGCAGATTTATGTCAAAACTGTAACTTACTTGACCACTCAGGAACATTCACTGTCTTCTTGGTAAGTAACTCCCAGTGTAGATGTGACTTTGTGCTGTAGGTTATTGTCCTGCCGAAAGATGAACTTGTCTGCTGGAAAGCAGACTGGACCAGGTTTTTCTCTGGGATTTTGCCTGTGCTTAGCTCCATCCCTTGTCTTTGCTGATGACAAGCATACCCATACCATGATGCAGCCACCACTATGCTTGAAAATAAGACGAGTGGTCCTTCTGTAGCTCAGTTGGTAGAGCATGGCGCTTGTAACGCCAGGGTAGTGGGTTCGATCCCCGGGACCACCCATACGTAGAATGTATGCACACATGACTGTAAGTCGCTTTGGATAAAAGCGTCTGCTAAATGGCATATATTATTATATTATTATTATATTATATATTATTATTATATTATTATTATATTACTCGGTGATGTGGTGGATTCGCACCAAACATAAGGCTTTGCGTTTAGGCCATTTTATGTTGCAGTATTACTTTAGTGCCTCTTTGCATACATTTGACTGTTTTGGAATATTCTGCATATCAGTGTTCTCCTTTTCACTCTGTCATTTAGGTCATTATTGTGGAGTCACTACAATGTTGATCCCATCCTCAGTTTTCTCCCATCACAGCCATTGAACTCTGTACATGTTTTAAAATCACCAATGGCCTCAAGGTGACAACCCTAAGCAGTTTCCTTCCAGTCCTGCCACTCAGATCAGAAAGACATCTGCATCTTTGATGTGTCTAGGCGGTTTAATACATACTGCACAGCATGATTATTAACTTGACCATGCTTAAAGATATTTTCAATGTTTGATTTGTTATTGTAACTCATCTACCAATCACTGCCCTTTTTGATGCTTTTCCAAAAGCTCCCTGGTCTTTAGTTGAATCGATGCTTGAAAGTCAATACTTGACTGATGGACCTTACAGATGTATGTGTGGGGGGCAGATGGAAGGGATGGTCAATCAACAATCATGTTAATCCCTATTATTTCACACAAAGTGAGTCCATAAAACTTATTGATATATTATTCATATGAATATTTAGAATGCTCTTTTCACGTTAACATTATGGAGTATTTTGTGTAGCTCAATGACAAAAAAACAACAACAATTTTGTCTGTTTCAGTCCCACTTTGTAATGCAACAAAATGTTAAAAAAGGGCCCTGTATTTATGGTTAAGCATCCTGGCGGTGCTGTAGGATGAATTAGTGATGCTGATGGGCCAATCATCACATCCTGGCGGTGCTGTAGGATGAATTAGTGATGCTGATGGGCCAATCATCACATCCTGGCGGTGCTGTAGGATGAATTAGTGATGCTGATGGGCCAATCATCACATCCTGGCGGTGCTGTAGGATGAATTAGTGATGCTGATGGGCCAATCATCACATCCTGGCGGTGCTGTAGGATGAATTAGTGATGCTGATGGGCCAATCATCACATCCTGGCGGTGCTGTAGGATGAATTAGTGATGCTGATGGGCCAATCCTCACATCCTGGCGGTGCTGTAGGATGAATTAGTGATGTCGATGGGCCAATCATCACATCCTAGTCTCACGGATTCTGTCTTTATTGCTGAGCTGTGTGTCAGTCATATTCATCTGGGCTTTAGACTGGAGTGTTTCACCACTCTGGCTGGGTCTGACATGGCGCCCTGTTCCCTATATAGTGCATTACTTTCCCCCCGAATTCCTATCCAGACCCTGGTCAAAGGTAGTGCCCTATATAGGGAATAGGGCTGTAGTATAAAGTAGTGCACTATATAGGGAATAGGGCTGTAGTGCACTATATAGGGAATAGGGCTGTAGTATAAAGTAGTGCACTATATAGGGAATAGGGCTGTAGTATAAAGTAGTGCACTATATAGGGAATAGGGTGCCTTTTCAGCCACACCCTCTGTCTTCCTTATCACAAAGTCAGCACTATCACATCCTCATTGACTCTGTCACGTGGCTGATTATATTTCCTGTTTGAGTAGGTCACCCAGTAAGCCCATGGCCAGGAAGTTGATGTGCGGGACAGACTGGGAGGCGGTGAGCAGGAACAGCCTATCAGACGAGAGGCTGGAGACCCAGAGCCTGCCTACACGCTCCCCACCCGGTACCCCTAACCAGTGAGTTCCTGTCGGTCACTCCTCCTTATATACCCTGTCCTAATATAAGTCCCACTTCCAATACCATCAGAAATGGAACTCACACTTTTCATAGCATGGGCTAAAAACAAAAGGAATTGTACACTTTCAAATGTATCACAGAAGCTGGGTTAAACATAATAGAATCAAACCAACAATGGAAGTCTTGAAACAGTGTGGAATACCGTACATTCATTGGCTTTGATTCCCCACACAATCCTCCTAACCACCATGTTGTGTGTGTGTGTGTGCGCGTGTGTGCGTGCAGCCGGAACTCGTTGTTCGTACAGGAGGGGACGCGGATGCGCCCGTTGTCGGTTGGGCACCTGGTGGACCACATGATCCACGCCTCGCCTAGTCTCCCCGTCTTCTCCAATCACAAATCAGCGTCCTCTACCCAGGCCAACTCTATCAGTCTGGACTCCAGCCCGTAAGTCTGCTGCCACACACACACACCAATCACAAGTCAGCCTCGTCCACTCACACCAACTCAATCAGTCTGGACCTTGAGTGGACACTGGACACACTGCAGTAGTCAGGAAGGTGAGAGGTGTGGTGGTTATCAGTGGCCCTGTTGATATGACTGTAGGATCTGACCAGGAACAACTGGGGCTGCTAGTTGTAGCCCAGTATGAGATACTAGACCTACGTTAAAACAATATGCACCAAGGGACTGCTCTAAGCAAGACTAACAATCTAATGGAAGTTGTCTCTGACCAGCTCGTCCCTCTCTGTCAAACACCACCATAGCTGTTAATGAGGGTGAAAGTTGGTGCCTGTGACTATATTCCACTGTTAAAGTCTCCACTAAAGCCACGGTCTAAAAATCAATGGAAGCCACATTTTACTTGGACATGACAGTACCAGTGCCATGGTGTCTGCTCCAACATCTGAAACGGCTGCTTTTTTAAAAGTTATCCGTTTTAACGGTTGGCTTGTGTGTCTGTGGCTTGCAATTACAGTTCACACCCTTTCCCAAATGTCATTTAATGGGCTTAAATGGAAACAGAGCCTTTGAACGCGGGCTATAAACGGTGTTTACAGCTCTGGGGGCATGGAGGGGGTTCGGCAGGGCTGGGATGGAGCACTGTGGGGGGTGGTAGACACATAAAAATTAGGCCTGTCTCTAACTCAGTGCAGTATGCCCGCCATGGGTCATACTTCCCCCGGCCCGTGGCTGTAGTCTACTGCACTGGTAGAACACTGATATCTGAGAGTAGCCTAACAGTAGAGCCTAACCCAGCATGACGTGTGAGAGTAGCCTAACCCAGCATGACGTGTGACAGTGACCTAACCCCTGGTGACTCTACTGTAGCAGTGTGACAGTGACCTAACCCCTGGTGACTCTACTGTAGCAGTGTGACAGTGACCTAACCCCTGGTGACTCTACTGTAGCAGTGTGACAGTGACCTAACCCCTGGTGACTACTGTAGCAGTGTGACGTGTGAGAGTGACCTAAACCCTGGTGAGACTACTGAAGCAGTGTGAGAGTGACCTAACCCCTGGTGACTACTGTAGCAGTGTGACAGTGACCTAACCCCTGGTGACTATACTGTAGCAGTGTGAGAGTGACCTAACCCCTGGTGACTCTACTGTAGCAGTGTGACAGTGACCTAACCCCTGGTGACTCTACTGTAGCAGTGTGAGAGTGACCTAACCCCTGGTGACTCTACTGTAGCAGTGTGAAAGTGACCTCACCCATGGTGACTCTACTGTAGCAGTGTGACGTGTGAGAGTGACCTCACCCGTGGTGACTCTACTGTAGCAGTTTGACGTGTGAGAGTGACCTAACCCTTGGTGACTCTACTGTAGCAGAGTGACGTGTGAGAGTGACCTAACCCCTGGTGACTCTACTGTAGCAGTGTGAGTGTGACCTAACCCCTGGTGACTCTACTGTAGCAGTGTGACAGTGACCTAACCCCTGGTGACTCTACTGTAGCAGTGTGAGAGTGACCTAACCTCTGGTGACTCTACTGTAGCAGTGTGACAGTGACCTAACCCCTGGTGACTCTACTGTAGCAGTGTGACAGTGACCTAACCCCTGGTGACTCTAGCAGTGTGACAGCAGTGTGAGCAGTGACCTAACCCCTGGTGACTCTACTGTAGCAGTGTGACAGTGACCTAACCCCTGGTGACTCTACTGTAGCAGTGTGACAGTGACCTAACCCCTGGTGACTCTACTGTAGCAGTGTGACAGTGACCTAACCCCTGGTGACTCTACTGTAGCAGTGTGACAGTGACCTAACCCCTGGTGACTCTACTGTAGCAGTGTGCAGTGTGAGCAGTGACCTAACCCCTGGTGACTCTACTGTAGCAGTGTGACAGTGACCTAACCCCTGGTGACTCTACTGTAGCAGTGTGAGAGTGACCTAACCCCTGGTGACTCTACTGTAGCAGTGTGAGAGTGACCTAACCCCTGGTGACTCTACTGTAGCAGTGTGAGAGTGACCTAACCCCTGGTGACTCTACTGTAGCAGTGTGACAGTGACCTAACCCCTGGTGACTCTACTGTAGCAGTGTGACAGTGACCTAACCTCTGGACCACTAGTGTTGAGTTGCCCTACTGAGTGAGGCTATGTTCAGCCCTCTCCTTGTCCCACCCCCCTGTTTTCCCCTCTGCTCTACATCCTAACCTCAACCTCCAGACAACCCTGTACTCCAGTTCTTTTGGCTGTTATGTTCTCTGAGATGCCTTTCAGAGATCTGTTAACTGTTTATTATTAGGCCAGATTGGGTAAGAGCCTCTACAACAACTGGCTTGTTATGTTAAAGCAGGAAGGCTGTTTATCTGTTCTGCAGAAGTGTTATCTTACCAAGAACTGTGTCGCAAGCACCAGTGCAGATACTGTTTCTCTAATGGGAGTAGAGGGAGTAGTTCAGACTCCCCTCACTTCCCAATTTAACGTTTTAGTCATTTAGCAGACGTTCTTATTCAGATCGACTTACAGTAGTGAGTTCATACATATTCATACTTAACCTATGCATGTACACAGAGGCACACCCACACTCTGCCTATATACTTTCCCTCCCTCTTTCGCTCTCATTTCACTCCTCTATTCACACACACAAACATATATATATATATATATATATATATATATATATATATATATATATATATATATATATATATACATACACACACACACACGCACACACACGGACAAACGCATACACACACACTTGCACGCACCCACATTCTTTGCCAAGCCATTTGCTCTTCTCTTCACTGATCCAGAAGATGACATAACCACCTGCTCACTCTTCCTGGGATCTCAAGCATCGCCCTCTCTCTCTCCCATCTCTCTCTCTCTCCCATCTCTCTCTCTCTCCCATCTCTCTCTCTCTCTCTCCCCATCTCTCTCTCTCTCCCATCTCTCTCTCTCCCATCTCTCTCTCTCTCCCATCTCTCTCTCTCTCTCTCCCATCTCTCTCTCTCCCCATCTCTCTTTTTCCTGTCTCTCTCTCCCTCATCTCTCTCCCCATCTCTCTTTTTCCTGTCTGTCTCTCTTTCTCTCTCAATTCAATTAGCTTTATTGGCATGATGTAACAATGTACATAATGCCCAAGCTTATTTTGGATATTTAGAATATAAAAAGGAGAATCAAATAGTCAACGGGACAACAGTAACAACAATAACCAAGTGTCAAAATAACCATACATTCAACAATAAGTATACAGTAGAGGACATGTGCAGGTTGATTGGTCTGTCAGACACTGTCTCTCATCTTATGGCAGGCAGCAATGTAGTGCGCTGCCAACCCACAGCTCTCTGCATCTTCCCCCAACAGGACGGGTAGCCTACTCTCATCAGAGAGATCTTTGAATCCTTGAATAAGGGTTTCAAATTTGGGAAAATGTCACCCTCTCTAATTGTTTTATATTTTTGACATTTTGTCAGGAAATGCAGCTCCGTCTCAGGTTCTGCTGTGGTGCAGTGGTTGCACAGCCTTTCCTCTACAGGGAGCCAGGTTCTGCTGTGGTGCAGTGGTTGCACAGCCTTTCCTCTACAGGGAGCCAGGTTCTGCTGTGGTGCAGTGGTTGCACAGCCTTTCCTCTACAGGGAGCCAGGTTTTCCTGTGTCTACTCTTCTCAATGGAAAGGCTGTGCTCACTGAGCCTGTACTTTGTCAAGGTTTTTCTAAGGTTTTGATCAGTAACCATGGTCAAATATTTAGCCACGGTGTACTGTCGATTTAGGGCCAGATAGCAATAGCATTTTGCTTTGTGCTTGTGTTTGTGTTTCCCAATAAGCAATATAGTTTTGTTTTGACTGTGTTGTAATTTGGTTTATTCTGATTGATTGGATGTTCTGGTCCTGAGGCTTCAGTGTGTTAGTAGAACATTTTTGTGAACTCAGGACCAGCTGGATGAGGGGACTCTTTTCTTTGCTCAGCTCTCGGCATTGCAGGGCTTGGTAGTGATATGAGAGGGTCACTGTATTTTAGATGTTTCCAAAACTTAATTGCTCTTTTTTGAGTTTTTATTATTTGTGGATATTGGCCTAATTCTGCCCTGCATGCATTGTTTGTAGTTTTCCTATGGACATTGTAGGAGAATCTCACAGAACGCTGCATGCAGGGTTTCAATGAGGTGTTTGTCCCATTTGATGAAATCTTGTTTTGGAAGTGGACCCCACGCCTCGCTGCCATAAAGTGCAATTGGTTCTCCATCTCTCTCCCTCATCTCTCTCCCCATCTGTTTTCCACTCTCTCTCTCTCCCTCATCTCTCTCCCCATGTCTGTTTTCCCTCTATCTCTCTCCCTCATCTCTCTCCCTCATCTCTCTCCCCATCTCTGTTTTCCACTCTCTGTCTCTCTCCCCATCTCTGTTTTCCCTCTCTCTCTCCCCCCTCTCTCTCCCTCATCTCTCTCCCCATCTCTGTTTTCCCTCTCTGTCTCTCTCCCTCATCTCTCTCCCTCATCTCTCTCCCCATCTCTCTGTTTTCCCTCTCTCCCCATCTCTGTTTTCCCTCTCTCCCCATCTCTGTTTTCCCTCTCTCCCCATCTCTGTTTTCCCTCTCTATCTCTCTCCCTCATCTCTCTCCCCATCTCTGTTTTCCCTCTCTGTCTCATCTCTCTCCCCATCTCTGTTTTCCCTCTCTGTCTCTCTCCCTCATCTCTCTCCCTCATCTCTCTCCCCATCTCTGTTTTCCCTCTCTATCTCTCTCCCTCATCTCTCTCCCTCATCTCTCTCCCTCATCTCTCTCCCCATCTCTGTTTTCCCTCTCTTTATCTCTCTCCTCATCTCTCTCCCTCATCTCTCTCCTCGTCTCTCTCCACCCTCTCTATCTCTCTCCCTCATCTCTCTCCCCATCTCTGTTTTCCCTCTCTATCTCTCTCCCTCATCTCTCTCCCAATCTCTGTTTTCCACTCTCTGTCTCTCTCCCTCATCTCTCTCCCTCATCTCTCTCCCCATCTCTGTTTTCCCTCTCTGTCTCTCTCCCTCATCTCTCTCCCCATCTCTGTTTTCCCTCTCTGTCTCTCTCCCTCATCTCTCTCCCCATCTCTGTTTTCCCTCTCTGTCTCTCTCCCTCATCTCTCTCCCTCATCTCTCTCCCCATCTCTGTTTTCCACTCTCGGTCTCTCTCCCTCATCTCTCTCCCCATCTCTGTTTTTCCTCTCCATCTCTCTCCCTCATCTCTCTCCCCATCTCTGTTTTCCACTCTCTATCTCTCTCCCTCATCTCTCTCCACCCTCTCTATCTCTCTCCCTCATCTCTCTCCCCATCTCTGTTTTTCCTCCATCTCTCTCCCTCATCTCTCTCCCCATCTCTGTTTTCCCTCTCTATCTCTCTCCCTCATCTCTCTCCCAATCTCTGTTTTCCACTCTCTGTCTCTCTCCCTCATCTCTCTCCCTCATCTCTCTCCCCATCTCTGTTTTCCCTCTCTGTCTCTCTCCCTCATCTCTCTCCCCATCTCTGTTTTCCCTCTCTGTCTCTCTCCCTCATCTCTCTCCCCATCTCTGTTTTCCCTCTCTGTCTCTCTCCCTCATCTCTCTCCCTCATCTCTCTCCCCATCTCTGTTTTCCACTCTCGGTCTCTCTCCCTCATCTCTCTCCCCATCTCTGTTTTTCCTCTCCATCTCTCTCCCTCATCTCTCTCCCCATCTCTGTTTTTCCTCTCCATCTCTCTCCCTCATCTCTCTCCCTCATCTCTCTCCCCATCTCTGTTTTTCCACTCCATCTCTCCCTCATCTCTCTCCCTCATCTCTCTTCCCATCTCTGTTTTCCCTCTCTATCTCTCTCCCTCATCTCTCTCCCCATCTCTGTTTTCCCCCTCTGTCTCATCTCTCTCCCCATCTCTGTTTTCCCTCTCTGTCTCATCTCTCTCCCCATCTCTGTTTTCCCTCTCTGTCTCTCTCCCTCATCTCTCTCCCTCATCTCTCTCCCCATCTCTGTTTTCCTCTCTATCTCTCTCCCTCATCTCTCTCCCCATCTCTGTTTTCCCTCTCTGTCTCATCTCTCTCCCCATCTCTGTTTTCCCTCTCTGTCTCTCTCCCCATCTCTTTTTCCTCTGTCTCTCTCCCTCATCTCTCTCCCCATCTCTTTTTCCTCTCGGTCTCTCTCCCCATCTCTTTTTCCTCTGTCTCTCTCCCTCATCTCTCTCCCCATCTCTTTTTCCTCTCTATCTCTCTCCCTCATCTCTCTTTTTCCTCTCTATCTCTCTCCCTCATCTCTCTTTTTCCTCTCTATCTCTCTCCCTCATCTCTCTTTTTCCTCTCTCTCTCTCTCCCTCATCTCCCTGTCTCTCTCTCTCATCTCTCTCCCCATCTTTTTTCCTCTCATCACTCTCCCCATCTCTTTTTCCTCTCTGTCTCTCTCCCTCATCTCTCTGTCTCTCTCCCTCATCTCTCTGTCTCTCTCCCTCATCTCTCTGTCTCTCTCCCTCATCTCTCTGTCTCTCTCCCTCATCTCTCTGTCTCTCTCCCTCATCTCTCTGTCTCTCTCCCTCATCTCTCTGTCTCTCTCCCTCATCTCTCTGTCTCTCTCCCTCATCTCTCTGTCTCTCTCCCTCATCTCTCTGTCTCTCTCCCTCATCTCTCTGTCTCTCTCCCTCATCTCTCTGTCTCTCCCTCATCTCTCTGTCTCTCTCCCTCATCTCTCTGTCTCTCTCCCTCATCTCTCTGTCTCTCTCCCTCATCTCTCTGTCTCTCTCCCTTATCTCTCTCCCCATCTATTTTTCCTCGCTGTCTCTCTCCCTGTCTCTCCCTGTCTCTCCCTCATCTCTCTCCCTGTCTCTCTCTCCGTCTCTCCCTCATCTCTCTCCCCATCTATTTTTCCTTGCTGTCTCTCTCCCTCATCTCTCTCCCTGTCTCTCTCCGTCTCTCCCTCATCTCTCTCCCTGTCTCTCTCTCCGTCTCTCCCTCATCTCTCTCCCTATCTCTTTTCCCTCTCGGTCTCTCCCTCATCTCTCTCCCCATCTCCTTTTCCTCTCTGTCAATGTCTCTCATCTCTCTCCCCATCTCTTTTACTCTCTCTGTCTCTCTCCCTCATCTCTCTCCCCATCTCTTTTACTCTCTCTGTCTCTCCCTCATCTCTTTCCCCATGTATTTTTCCTTGCTGTCCCTCTCCCTCATCTCTCTCCCCATCTCTTTTTCCTCTCTGTCTCTCTCCCTCATCTCTCTCCCCATCTTTTTTCCTCTCGTCTCTCTCCCCATCTCTTTTTCCTCTGTCTCTCTCCCTCATCTCTCTCCCTGTCTCTGTCTCTCCCTCATCTCTCTCCCTATCTCTTTTTCCTCTCGGTCTCTCCCTCATCTCTCTCCCCATCTCTTTTTTCTCTATCTCTCTCCCCATCTCCTTTTCCTCTCTGTCACTGTCTCTCTCTGTCCCCAAAAGAAGCATCAATACAACAATCTTGGCTGTCACAGCATTACCTCAGTAAGATGAGGTTTCAAGCAGTGGATACCAAGGCAACCAAGTCAAGTGCTTCCCTTCTGCAACCTGATCTGTGAACCAGGAAAACATCCCACTACAGTGTCACGCGAGAGGCTGTTGACCCCAGCCTGACCTTTAAAGAACTAATCGAAGGTTGACCCTTCCGTTCCTTGACTTCAATCAGTTGGGGGGAAAAGGACAACAACTGTATTTATGTCTTACTGTCTTGAGGTAAATACAGACAAATACTCTGTGTATGTCCCCGTGGTCAGTGTCAGTGAGCAGTAGTCCCTTCCCCCCTTCCCTCTCTCAGCCATGTGGCTGAAGTCCTTGTGGTATCTGTTTATTTTGAGAGAGAGGCCTGTCTGTCCCTCCTGCAGTGTCACCCCTCCCTCCCCACCAGTGTCTCCTCTGTTGTGACACCAGCCTGGCATACAGGACCCCAAACAATGTGCTCTGACTGTTCCTGACTGGCCTCAAGTTCCCCTGGGCCTCCTGGTATTTCTGTGGTTGAGTGACTGGGATGGTTAGGTACACTGTACACAACACACACCCACTGACTGGGATTGTAAGGTAGTTACACACTACAACACACACACCGGCTCTCTCTGTGGAGGAAGTGCTGTAGGAGCTCTGCTCTCCTATTGGCCAATGGCCACGAGCAAATGGAGTTTCTGCTTATCTGAAAGCTCTGATTGGCTGAATGGCTTACTGAGCTCTTGTTAGCTCTGTTGGATTTTAGGAAATGGAACATGCCTTATCTTGAAAAAATATCAAGGACCTAAAATTGACTGGCTGACAGACAGACTGAAGGTCCTCTACCATGAGTGTAACGCTGTCTGTGTCTCTCTCCAGCTCCCCAGAGACAGTAGATGGTCGCCCCCCGGCCCTGCCTCCAAAACAGTCCAGGAAGAACCTGAGCCAGATCATCCAGGCCCACTCCCAGCAGAGTCTCCTTGACAACCACATCAACGAGATGTACGATGTCCCCATGGCAACCGACAAGACCACGGTAAGTCCACCCTGACTCAATCTACCACTGTTTTCATTTTGTTTCATAGTGAATTTTTTAAAGCTGAACCTAAATGACTTAGAACTATGGCCAGGGTCATGGTTTTTCTGACCTTGTGACCTCTGAAGAACTGTGGGCCCTTCAGAGTCTCTGTAGGCTGTCAGGAGCTTATGTCCTTTCCAATGGAGACATGTATTAACACATCACTATGTCTTTCTCTACAGTTGAACGGTGTTGTCCCTCACGACAATCTGGTCCTGGTCAAGATGAGGCCAGATGACAACAGACGATTTGGCTTCAACGTCAAGGTGAGACCTCTGCCTTGTGCCTACAGTAGTGCTTTGTAGGGCCGCAGGTAACCTAGCGATTAGAGCGTTGGGCCAGTAACCGAAAGGTCGCTGGTTCAAATACTCGAGCCGACAAGGTGAGACCTCTGCCTTGTGCCTACAGTAGTGCTTTGTAGGGCCTCAGGTAACCTAGTGATTAGAGCATTGGGCCAGTAACCGAAAGGTCGCTGGTTCAAATACTCGAGCCGACAAGGTGAAAAATCTGTCTGTGCCCTAATTTGCTCCAGGGGCGCTGTACGACACATTTCACTGCACCTATCGTGTGTGTGTGACAATGAAACATCTTTATTATTATGTTTTAAATGAAGTATAATGCTATGAAATAACAATGCCCGAAGGTCACCTAACCCTACTGCTCCTAATCCTGACCATGTGACTTGACCAAGAACTGCTGGTGATATGATCAGATTGTTTAGCCCTCTCCATTGCCTTGGTTTTAGGGTGGAGCTGATCAGAAGGTGCCCGTCATCGTGTCTCGTGTGGCCCCTGGGACATCGGTATGTTAGAACACTAACCAACACCCCATACACTCTGGCTCCAGAGTGGTGCAGCGGTCTAAGTCACTGCATCTCAGTGCTTGAGGCGACACTACAGACCCTGGTTCGATTCTAGGCTGTATCACAGCCGGCCGTGATTGGGAGTCCGGGTTAGGGTTTGGACAGGGTAGGCCGTCATTGTAAATAACAATTTGTTCTTAACTGACTTGCCTAGTTAAATAAAGGTAAAATGAAAATAAAATGTGGAAAACATTTACAGTACACACACACACACACACACACACACACACACACACACACACACACACACACACACACACACACACACACACACACACACACACACACACACACACACACACACACACACACACACACACACACACACACACACACACACATATATATATAAATTCCAGAAAATGTCATGGCTTTAGAAGCATCTGATAGGCTAATTGACATCATTTGAGTCAATTGGAGGTGTACCTGTGGATATATTTCAAGGCCTACCTTCAAACTCAGTGCCTCTTTGCTTGACATTATGGGAAAATCAAAAGAAAACAGCCAAGACTTCAGAAAGACAATTGTAGACCTCCACAAGTCTGGTTCTCTCTAGGAATTTCCAAACGCCTGAAGTACCACGTTCATCTGTACAAACAATAGTACGCAAGTATAAACACATGGGATCACACAGCCATCATACCACTCAGGAAGGAGTGTATCCTAGAGATGAACGTACTTTGGTGCGAAAAGTGCAAATCACTTCACAAAATAGATGGCAGCATGAGGATGGAAAACTATGTGGATATATTGAAATATCATCTCAAAACGTCAGTCAGGAAGTTAAAGCTTTGTCGCAAATGGGTCTTCCAAATGGACAATGACCCCAAGCATACTTCCAAAGATGTGGCAAAATGGCTTAAGGACAACAAATTCAAGGTATTGGAGTGGCCATCACAAAGCCCTCACCTCAATCCCATTGAAAATTTGTGGGCAGAGCTGAAAAGGCGTGTGCGAGCAAGAAGGCCTACAAACCTGACTCAGTTACACCAGCTCTGTCAGGAGGAATGGGCCAAAATTCACCAAACTTATTGTGGGAAGCTTGTGGAAGGCTACCTGAAACGTTTGACCCAAGTTAAACAATTTCAAGGCAGTGCTACCAAATACTAATTGAGTGTATGTAAACTTCTGACCCACTGGGAATGTGATGAAAGAAATAAAAGCTGAAATAAATCACTCTTTACTATTATTCTGACATTTCACATTATTAAAATAAAGTGGTGATCCTAACTGACCTAAAACAGGGAATTTTTACTAGGATTAAATGTCAGGAATTGTGAAAAACTGAGTTTAAATGTATTTGGCTAAGGTCTATGTAAACTTCCAACGTCAACTGTGTAATGTATATATATGTAGGATAGAATGGTATATGTACAGCAATAGTTAAATACGATAGGCCTTGACTAGAATAGAGTACATACATATGAAGTGGGTGAAACAGTATGTAGACATGATTAAAGTAACCAGTGTTCCGTGTCTATGTACTGTACATAGGCAGCAGCCTCCAAAGTGAAGGGTTGAGTAACCGGGTGGTAGCCGGCAAGTGACAGTGCCTAAAGTTCAGGGCAGGGTACTGCGCGGGGCCGAGTAGTGGTGACCATTCAACAGGCTGATGGCTTTGAGATAGAAGCTGTTTAGAAGAGAGATAAGTCTCTCGTTCCCAGCTTTGATGCACCTGTTCTGACCTCGCCTTCTGGATGGTAGTGGGGTGAACAGGCCATGTCTTGCGTGGCTGAGTTTCTTGATTATATTTTTGGCCTTCCTGTTACACCGGGTGCTGAAGATGTCGTTGAGGGCCCTCTGGAGAGCCCTGCGATTGCGAACGGTGCAGGTGCCGTACCAGGCAGTGATATAGCCCTTGTTGTCTCGTCGTTGTTGGTAATCACTACTGTTGTCGTCTGCGTTGAAGACGTGTGTGCCCATGCGGTCATGGGTGAACAGGGAGTACAGGAGGGGGCTGAGCATGCACCCTTGTGGGGCCATTGTGTTGAGGATCAACGTAGTGGAGGTGTTGTTGCCTACCTTCACCACCTAGGGGGCTGCCCGTCAGAATGTCCAGGACTCAATTGCACAAGGTGGTGTTCAGACCCAGGGCCTCAAGCTTAATCATGAGCTTGGAGGGTACTATGGTGTTGCAGACTGTGCTTTAGTCTATGAATAGCATTCTTGCGTAGGTATTCTTTTTGTCCAGAATAGAGGTCAACCGACAATCGGTAATCAGCATTTTTGGACACCGATTTTGGCCGATTACATTGCACTCAACGAGGAGACTGCGTGGCAGGCTTGACTGCGAGTGCAGCAAGAAGCCGGGGTAAGTTGCAAGCTAACATCAAACTTACAGTGGAGCAAAAAAGTATTGTCGGCCACCAATTGTGCAAGTTCTCCCACTTAAAAAGATGAGAGAGGCCTGTAATTTTCATCATAGGCACACTTCAACTATGACAGACAAAATGGAGAGAGAAAAATCCAGAAAATCACATTGCAGGATTTTTAATTAATTTATTTGCAAATTATGGTGGAAAATAAGTATTTGGTCAATAACAAAAGTTTATCTCAATAGATCGAGTGAACAGAAGTAGCAGTCCTTTCACGGCTCAACTAAAAAGGCTTCAGGATGTTACTCTGATGTTGATCACAAGACAATGAACAGCACTTAGTTGTCTTTGTCAACTTTATTATATTACAGGCCCAGTGTTCTAGTCTTCTTCCCAGTATACCACTTTAACCACAGAACTGTGGTCTGATTGCGTTCTCCTCCAACCCTCTACAGGCTGACCTGTGTGTCCCTCGCCTGAACGAAGGTGACCAGGTGGTTCTGATCAACGGTCGAGACATCTCGGAGCACACTCACGACCAGGTGGTCATGTTCATCAAGGCCAGCTGTGAGAGCCACTCAGGAGAGCTCATCTTATTGGTCAGGCCCAATGGTGAGGAGAGGGCTTTGATTGGTGACTAAGTAATCTCCTTGGGTTTACTACATTTAACATTTATGCCATTTAGCAGACGTTCTTATCCAGAGCGACTTACAGTGAGTAGTAAATTGCATACTTTTTGCATACTGGTCCCCCGTGGGAATTGAACCCACAACCCTGGCATTGCAAGCGCCATGCTCTACCAACTGAGCCACACGGGACCACTATTGAAATGTGCAGTTAAAACAGGCCAAATAATTACGATATAGGTAGAAGAACAAGTGACATCAAACAAAAGAGGCTACCTTCCAATATCCACACTAGCGTAGAGCATTCCAGTTAGAATCCAATACCTAATACATTGCTTATTTTTAAGTGGTATGCTGGTGTGAATATTGAAACTGAGCAGAGCCTAATCATAAGAGATGCTGTTGTTCTACACTATTCTAACTAACTGTGTTACTTCCTTCCCTGTCTCTCCAGCCATCTATGACATGGTGGAGGAGAAGCAGGAGACTGAGCCAGACTTCCAGTACATCCCAGAGAAGTGTCCCCAGGACCCCAGTCAGCTGGACCAGGACGCCTGGAGGGACTCCATGAACACCCTGAAGGAGGGTCTGGTCAGCGGGGAAGTACTAGCCCAGTTTGATGTGAGTCGGTCCTCACCTCACCTATAAATGTAAAGTTTTCATGAGCAAGACTATCACGTCTATTCCACTCAATGTTCTTGTGATTCTTTTGTTGTTGTACCTCGAGTCATGTGGGTCTTGTTCATTTTTTTTGTTGTCTTTTCTGAGGTGACTGGAAATGTGGCGAGAGCAATAGCTCCCCCTAGTTTGTGCACTATTGTTTTCACCTCATTGAGGTCACGAAGTAGGTTACTACTTTCTGGAGGGAAACGTTGCCCTGGACTGGTGTTACATAAGTTCTACAGTATCAGCTTTATTGCTGTGATTTACTGTGCCTTCCAAGTGCAGGGTGATGCCCCTCACAGAGACCGCCATAACTTCTAGGTTATGGCACATAAGACAACTACTATAACACCTGTTACTGTGTGAGGAATAATCGCCAAGTAACTTTATTTCATTTATATTTTTACCCCCTTTTTCTCCCCAATTTCCATCTTGTCTGTTCACTACAACTCCCCAACGGACTCGGGAGGCGAAGGTCGAGTCATTCATCCTCCGAAGCAAGACCCGCCAAAGCGCTTCTCAACACCCGCCCGCTTAACCTCCGCACCAATGTGTCGGAGGAAACAGTTTAACTGACAACCGAGGTCAGCCTGCAGGCACCCGGCCCGCCACAAGGAGTTGCTAGAGTGCGATGAGCCAAGTAAAGCTCCCCCCCGGCCAAACCCTCCCCTAACCCGGACGACACTGGGCCAATGGGACTCCCGATCACAGCCTGGGATCAAACTCGGGTCCTGAGTGACGCCTTAAAACGCTGCCCCACTTGGGAGGCCGCAAGTAGTTTACTTAAAACGTTCTGATTGTGAATGTTCAGACATAGCAGGCGTTCTGATTGTGAACGTTCAGACATTGCAGGCGTTCTGATTGTGAACGTTCAGACATAGCAGGCGTTCTGATTGTGAACGTTCAGACATAGCAGGCGTTCTGATTCTGAATGTTCAGACATAGCAGGCGTTCTGATTGTGAACGTTCAGACATAGCAGGCTTTCTCCGTCTGTACATTTCATGTTTGATGCTTTGCTGAAATATCATGGTTCCTTGCTCCACATTTCTAAATGTATTGAGGGGGAACGAAGAACGAGGTGCTTGTGTAGAGTTAAAGTCAGATTACCAGTCAAGATTTTTTTTTCTCCTAACGCTTTTATTATTTTCTCACAGCAACTCTACCGGAAAAGTCCTGGAATGACAATGTTGTGTGCCAAATTACCTCAAAACATTTCCAAAAACCGCTACAGAGACATCTCACCCTGTGAGTATCACATCACACTACAGTCTCCTACACACAGTTGTCTTCACTTTTATTAGTCTGTGTTAACAGACTGTGTTAACTGACCATTTCACACTCCTCTCCTCCTTTCTCTCTCTTCTCTCTCTCTTCTCTCTCTCCTCTGTCTCTCCTCTCTCTCCCCTGTCTCTCTCTTCTCTCCTCTCTCTCCTGTCTCTCTCTTCTCTCTCTCCTGTCTCTCTCTTCTCTCTCTCCCCTGTCTCTCTCTTCTCTCTCTTCTCTCTCTCCCCTGTCTCTCTCTTCTCTCTCCCTCCTGTCTCTCTCTTCTCTCTCTCCCCTGTCTCTCTTCTCTCTCTCCCCTGTCTCTCTTCTCTCTCTCCCCTGTCTCTCTTCTCTCTCTCCCCTGTCTCTCTCTCTTCTCTCTCTCCCCTGTCTCTCTTCTCTCTCTCCCCTGTCTCCCTCTTCTCTCTCTCCCCTGTCTCTCTCTCTTCTCTCTCTCCCCTGTCTCTCTCTCTTCTCTCTCTCCCCTGTCTCTCTCTTCTCTCTCTCCCCTGTCTCTCTCTCTTCTCTCTCTCCCCTGTCTCTCTCTCTTCTCTCTCTCCCCTGTCTCTCTCTCTTCTCTCTCTCCCCTGTCTCTCTCTCTTCTCTCTCTCTCTCTCTTCTCTCTCTCCCCTGTCTCTCCTCTCTCTCCCCTGTCTCTCCTCTCTCTCCCTCTCTCTCTCTCTCTCTCTCTCTCTCTCTCTCTCTCTCTCTCTCTCTCTCTCTCTCTCTCTCTCTCTCTCTCTCTCTCTCTCTCTCTCTCTCTCTCTCTCTCTCTCTCTCTCTCTCTGTCTCTCTCTCTCTATCTCTCCCCTGTCTCTCTCTCTCCCCTGTCTCTCTCTCTCCCTCTGTCTCTCTCTCTCTCTCTCTGTCTCTCTGTCTCTCCTCTCTCTCTCTCTGTCTCTCTCTCTCTCTGTCTCTCTCTCTCTCTCTGTCTCTCTCTCTCTCTCTCTCTCTCTCTCTCTCTCTCTCTCTCTCTCTCTCTCTCTCTCTCTCTCTCTCTCTCTCTCTCTCTCTCTCTCTTCTCTCTCTCTCCCTGTCTGTCTCTCTCTCTCTTCTCTCTCTCTCTCTCTGTCTCTCTCTCTCTCTCTCCCCTGTCTGTCTCTCTCTCTCTCTCTCTCTCTCTCTCTCTCTCCCTGTCTGTCTCTCTCTCTCTCTCTCTCTCTCTCTCTCTCTCTCTCTCTCTCTCTCTCTCTCTCTCTCTCTCTCTCTCTCTCTCTCTCTCTCCCTCTCTCTCTCTCTCTCTCTCTCTCTCTCTCTCTCTCTCTCTCTCTCTCTCTCTCTCTCTCTCTCTCTCTCTCTCTCTCTCTCTCTCTCTCTCTCTCTCTCTCTCTCTCTTCTCTCTCTCTCTCTCTCCCTCTCTCTCTCTCTCTCTCTCCCTGTCTCTCTCTCCCCTGTCTCTCTCTCTCCCCTGTCTCTCTCTCTCCCCTGTCTCTCTCTCTCCCCTGTCTCTCTCTCTCTCTCTCTCTCTCTCTCTCTCTCTCTCTCTCTCTCTCTCTCTCTCTCTGTCTCTCTCTCTCTCTCTCTCTTCTCTCTCTCTCTCTCTCTCTCTCTTCTCTCTCTCTCTTCTCTCTCTCTCTTCTCTCTCTCTCTTCTCTCTCTCTTCTCTCTCTTCTCTCTCTCTTCTCTCTCTTCTCTCTCTCTCTCTCTTCTCTCTCTCTCTTCTCTCTCCTTTTTAGATGACGCCACACGGGTCATTCTGAAAAGCACAGATGACTACATCAATGCAAATTACATCAACGTGAGTTTCTCTAACCTCCTCCCTCATCACATATGCTATTCGCCTCAGTCCACCCACACTACCATGGACTCTTTGTTCAGCAGGCCTAAAATAGACCTCTGTCGGCCAAGATGGTGGTGTAGTCTCCACTCCAAGGACTGGAAATGGACACATGCTCACATGCCCACACACTGTTGATCGTTAACAGCCCTTACACACAGGTCTTATTCTCCTCCCTGTACTCTAGATGGAGATCCCAGCATCCAGCCTGATCAACCGGTACATTGCGTGCCAGGGCCCGCTGCCCAACACGTGCCCAGACTTCTGGCAGATGACCTGGGAGCAGAGCTCCTCCATGGTGGTCATGCTCACCACCCAGGTGGAGAGGGGACGGGTATGTACAGTAGGGTTAGACATGTACTGTATCCTCTCTGGGGCTCCAGGGAAAGGAGACAGGAGTTTTTCCTGAACAATGTAACCTAAGAAGGAAAAACTCCAGGCCCGAGTCATGCACTCAATATAAACAGGAGTTTTTCTGGAGTAAAGAAACATTTAATTGATCCTGTTTTTTTCTATCATGATGCCATACTATTCTGTGTCTGAGATCTTATGGTGTTGCTCTGTGCCGACAGGTAAAGTGTCATCAGTACTGGCCCAACCCTGACAGCACTGCCTCGTACGGCTGCTTCCAGCTGGCCTGTCTCACCGAGGAGGGTAATTCTGCCTTCCTGGTCCGAGACATGACCCTGACACACCTCGAGGTACATGACGCTCACTAGTCAGTGTTGTGTTTCCCAAATGGCCAGTGCTAATGCAATGACAAATATTTGGAAGTCAAAGTAAACTTAGCGAAATTGTGGATCACAGCTAAAACAAAATGATCCAAAGCGTTACGAACACAGCATTGGAACTATCGTGTTCAGCATTTAAAAGAGTTGGCATGGTGACTTGTGTGGGCTGTTCTTTTTCGGCCTCGTGCGGTGCACCTACGGTGGATCATCATGTTGCCATGGGGACCAGCAGCTACAGCCATGAGGCTTCTAGTATTAACATGCAGCCTGTGTGTGTTACCATAGCGACACTGATAGACGATGCTGAAAGGGCAAACACACATCCCATAATAGTTTTTGATTAACCGTGCTGGTCTGGCTGTGCTCCACCATTGTCGGTGAGGTGTCTCAGTGTGTGTCGGTGAGGTGTCTCAGTGTGTGTCGGTGAGGTGTCTCAGTGTGTGTCGGTGAGGTGTCTCAGTGTGTGTCGGTGAGGTGTCTCAGTGTGTGTCGGTGAGGTGTCTCAGTGTGTGTCGGTGAGGTGTCTCAGTGTGTGTCGGTGAGGTGTCTCGGTGAGGTGTGTCGGTGAGGTGTGTCGGTGAGGTGTCTCGGTGAGGTGTGTCGGTGAGGTGTCTCGGTGAGGTGTGTCTCGGTGAGGTGTGTCTCGGTGAGGTGTGTCTCGGTGAGGTGTGTCTCGGTGAGGTGTGTCTCGGTGAGGTGTGTCGGTGAGGTGTGTCGGTGAGGTGTCTCAGCGTGTGTCGGTGAGGTGTCTCAGCGTGTGTCGGTGAGGTGTCTCAGCGTGTGTCGGTGAGGTGTCTCAGCGTGTGTCGGTGAGGTGTCTCAGCGTGTGTCGGTGAGGTGTCTCAGCGTGTGTCGGTGAGGTGTGTCGGTGAGGTGTGTCGGTGAGGTGTGTCGGTGAGGTGTGTCGGTGAGGTGTCTCAGTGTGTGTCGTGGTGAGATGGTAATAAAGGGGGGTGCAGAGCAGACAGTCTTTTTTGTTGTTGTTGTCATGGCGACATTGCACTGACTGTACTGTTGTGTTGCCATGGTGATAGAGCGAGGAGGTCCGGGAGTTGACCCAGATCCAGTACGTGGCCTGGCCGGACCATGGCGTCCCAGATGACTCCATGGACTTCCTGGACTTTGTCAGCCTGGTGCGAAGCAAACGAGCCGGCAAGGATGAGCCCATGGTGGTCCACTGCAGGTAGGGAACATAATGCATGACACACATCCTTAGATGTATAGCAAGAAATGGTCTAATGTTTTCACTAAACAACTCATCACAGGATCCCTCAATCTGACCTCAGCCCTTGTGTCTCAACTACAGAGGCTACTCCTCTCCCTATTTGTGGAACTGTCTGACTGTTCTACTAGACTCCTACACACTGCTGTAGTACACAGACCAGTGGAACTGTCTGACTGTTCTACTAGACTCCTACACACTACACACTGCTGTAGTACACAGCCCAGTGGAGCTGTCTGACTGTTCTACTAGACTCCTACACACTGCTGTAGTACACAGCCCAGTGGAGCTGTCTGACTGTTCTACTAGACTCTTACACACTGCTGTAGTACACAGCCCAGTGGAACTGTCTGACTGTTCTACTAGACTCCTACACACTGCTGTAGTACACAGCCCAGTGGAACTGTCTGACTGTTCTACTAGACTCCTACACACTGCTGTAGTACACAGCCCAGTGGAACTGTCTGACTGTTCTACTAGACTCTTACACATTGCTGTAGTACACAGCCCAGTGGAGCTGTCTGACTGTTATACTAGACTCCTACACACTGCTGTAGTACACAGCCCAGTGGAACTGTCTGACTGTTCTACTAGACTCCTACACACTACACACTGCTGTAGTACACAGCCCAGTGGAGCTGTCTGACTGTTCTACTAGACTCCTACACACTGCTGTAGTACACAGCCCAGTGGAACTGTCTGACTGTTCTACTAGACTCCTACACACTGCTGTAGTACACAGCCCAGTGGAACTGTCTGACTGTTCTACTAGACTCCTACACACTGCTGTAGTACACAGCCCAGTGGAACTGTCTGACTGTTCTACTAGACTCCTACACACTACACACTGCTGTAGTACACAGACCAGCAGCCCAGAACACTCCAGATAGAACACCTACACACTCAAAGTCCACATCTCAGGCACACAACTCTATGGCATATGGCTAAAGTAAGACCTATCTGACTCAGCCAATAGATGTCTCAACAACACACTGGAATGTATTTAATGTATAGAGCCCAGGGATTGGGAGATTTCTGGATTCGAATCTGGACTTAATTCCATAAACCGATCTTTGTGTTGCTATACGCCAGAAAAATAATGATCCACTGATTTAACCCTCTATAGTCTAAGCCGCAGGGGGTTCTACTGAGTTAACATATGGTATTGTTTTAATATGGTCATACCATGGATCATTTAGATATTTGATATTTTAGGACCCCTTCCGGTAGAAAAAAATATATTTTCATGTTTTTTTGTTAGATAAAACATTGAATTTGGCCTTACTGCTATTAGTCCACGTAAAAGCATTGAATAACAGATTCACTACATGGAACAACACACTGTCCCCCTGGACATCTAAGGAAGTTTGTTCTGAAGTGTCTGTTCTGTATCTTTATTTATTTTATATCACCTTTATTTAACCAGGTAGGCTAGTTGAGAACAGGTTCTCATTTGCAACTGCGACCTGGCCAAGATAAAGCATAGCAGTGTGAACAGACAACACAGAGTTACACATGGAGTAAACAATTAACAAGTCAATAACACAGTAGAGAAAAAGGGGGAGTCTATATACAATGTGTGCAAAAGGCATGAGAAGGTAGGCAAATAATTACAATATTGCAGATTAACACTGAAGTGATAAATGATCATGTACAGGTAGAGATATCTGTGTGCAAAAGAGCAGAAAAGTAAATAAATAAAAACTGTGGGGATGAGGTAGGTGAAAATGGGTGGGCTATTTACCAATAGATTATGTACAGCTGCAGCGATCGGTTAGCTGCTCAGATAGCTGATGTTTGAAGTTGGTGAGGGAGATAAAAGTCTCCAACTTCAGCGATTTTTGCAATTCGTTCCAGTCACAGGCAGCAGAGTACTGGAACGAAAGGCGGCCGAATGAGGTGTTGGCTTTAGGGATGATCAATGAGATACACCTGCTGGAGCGTGTGCTACGGATGGGTGTTGCCATCGTGACCAGTGAGCTGAGATAAGGCGGAGCTTTGCCTAGCATGGCCTTGTAGATGACCTGGAGCCAGTGGGTCTGGCGACGAATATGTAGCGAGGGCCAGCCGACTAGAGCATACAAGTCGCAGTGGTGGGTAGTATAAGGTGCTTTAGTGACAAAACGGATGGCACTGTGATAAACTGCATCCAGTTTGCTGAGAAGAGTGTTGGAAGCAATTTTGTAGATGACATCGCCGAAGTCGAGGATAGTCAGTTTTACTAGGGTAAGCTTGGCAGCGTGAGTGAAGGAGGCTTTGTTGCGGAATAGAAAGCCGACTCGACTTGATTTGATTTTCGATTGGAGATGTTTGATATGGGTCTGGAAGGAGAGTTTGCAGTCTAGGCAGACACCTAGGTAATTATAGGTGTCCAAATATTCAAGGTCGGAACCATCCAGTGTGGTGATGCTAGTCGGGCAAGAGGGTGCAGGCAGCGATCGGTTGAAAAGCATGCATTTGGTTTTACTAGCGTTTAAGAGCAGTTGGAGGCCACTGAAGGAGTGTTGTATGGCATTGAAGCTCGATTGGAGGTTAGATAGCACAGTGTCCAATGACTGGCCGAAAGTGTACAGAATGGTGTCGTCTGCGTAGAGGTGGATCAGGTAATCGCCCGCAGCAAGAGCAACATCATTGATATACACAGAGAAAAGAGTCGGCCCGAGAATTGAACCCTGTGGCACCCCCATAGAGACTGCCAGAGGACCGGACAACATGCCCTCCGATTTGACACACTGAACTCTGTCTGCAAAGTAATTGGTGAACCAGGCAAGGCAGTCATCCGAAAAACCGAGGCTACTGAGTCTGCCGATAAGAATATGGTGATTGACAAGAGTCGAAAGCCTTGGCAAGGTCGATGAAGACGGCTGCACAGTACTGTCTTTTATCGATGGCGGTTATGATGTCGTTTAGTACCTTGAGTGTGACTGAGGTGCACCCGTGACCGGCTCGGAAACCAGATTGCACAGCGGAGAAGGTACGGTGGGATTCGAGATGGTCAGTGACCTGTTTGTTGACTTGGCTTTCGAAGACCTTAGATAGGTAGGGCAGAATGGATATAGGTCTGTAACAGTTTGGGTCCAGGTTGTCTCCCCCTTTGAAGAGGGGGATGACTGCGGCAGCTTTCCAATCCTTGGGGATCTCAGACGATATGAAAGAGAGGTTGAACAGGCTGGTAATAGGGGTTGCGACAATGGCGGCGGATAGTTTCAGAAATAGAGGGTCCAGATTGTCAAGCCCAGCTGATTTATACGGGTCCAGGTTTTGCAGCTCTTTCAGAACATCTGCTATCTGGATTTGGGTAAAGGAGAACCTGGAAAGGCTTGGGCGAGGAGCATTGGGGGGGCCGGAGCTGTTAGCCGAGGTAGGAGTAGCCAGGCGGAAGGCATGGCCAGCCATTGAGAAATGCTTGTTGAAGTTTTCGATAATCATGGATTTGTCGGTGGTGACCGTGTTCCCTAGCCTCAGTGCAGTGGGCAGCTGGGAGGTGGTGCTCTTGGTCTCCATGGACTTCACAGTGTCCCAGAACTTTTTGGAGTTGGAGCTACAGGATGCAAACTTCTGCCTGAAGAAGCTGGCCTTAGCTTTCCTTACTGACTGCGTGTATTGGTTCCTGACTTCCCTGAACAGTTGCATATCGCGGGGACTGTTCGATGCTATTGCAGTCCGCCACAGGATGTTTTTGTGCTGGTCGAGGGCAGTCAGGTCTGGAGTGAACCAAGGGCTGTATCTGTTCTTAGTTCTGCATTTTTTGAACGGAGCATGCTTATCTAATATGGTGAGGAAGTTACTCTTAAAGAATGACCAGGCATCCTCAACTGACGGGATGAGGTCGATGTCCTTCCAGGATACCCGGGCCAGGTCGATTAGAAAGGCCTGCTCACAGAAGTGTTTTAGGGAGCGTTTGACAGTGATGAGGGGTGGTCGTTTGACTGCGGCACCGTAGCGGATACAGGCAATGAGGCAGTGGTCGCTGAGATCCTGGTTGAAGACAGCAGAGGTGTATTTGGAGGGCCAGTTGGTCAGGATGACGTCTATGAGGGTGCTTTTGCTTACAGAGTTAGGGTTGTACCTGGTAGGTTCCTTGATGATTTGTGTGAGATTGAGGGCATCTAGCTTAGATTGTAGGACTGCCCAGTTTAGGTCACCTAACAGAACAAACTCAGAAGCTAGATGGGGGGCAATCGATTCACAAATGGTGTCCAGGGCACAGCTGGGAGCTGAGGGGGGTCGGTAAGCAGGCGGCAACAGTGAGAGACTTATTTCTGGAGAGAGTAATTTTCAGAATTAGTAGTTCGAACGGTTTGGGTACGGACCTGGAAAGTATGACATTACTTTGCAGGCTATCTCTGCAGTAGACTGCGACTCCTCCCCCTTTGGCAGTTCTATCTTGACGGAAGATGTTATAGTTGGGTATGGAAATCTCTGAATTTTTGGTGGCCTTCCTGAGCCAGGATTCAGACACGGCAAGGACATCAGGGTTAGCAGAGTGTGCTAAAGCAGTGAGTAAAACAAACTTAGGGAGGAGGCTTCTAATGTTGACATGCATGAAACCAAGGCTTTTTCGATCACAGAAGTCAACAAATGAGGGTGCCTGGGGACATGCAGGGCCTGGGTTTACCTCCACATCACCCGCGGAACAGAGAAGGAGTAGTATGAGGGTGCGGCTAAGGGCTATCAAAACTGGTCGCCTAGAGCGTTGGGGACAGAGAATAAGAGGAGCAGGTTTCTGGGCATGGTAGAATATATTCAGGGCATAATGCACAGACGGGTATGGTGGGGTGCGGGTACGGCGGAGGTAAGCCCAGGCACTGGGTGATGATGAGAGAGGTTTTATCTCTGGACATGCTGGTTGTAATGGGTGAGGTCACCGCATATGTGGGAGGTGGGACAAAGGAGGTATCAGGGGTATGAGGAATAGGACTAGGGGCTCCATTGTGAACTAAAACAATGATAACTAACCTGAGCAACAGTATACAAGGCATATTGACATTTGAGAGAGACATACAGCGAGGCATACAGTAAACACAGGTGTTGAATTGGGAAAGCTAGCTAAAACAGTGGGTGAGACAACAGCTAATCAGCTAGCATAACAACAGCAGGTGAGATGGCATTGACTAAGCAACTCGGCCGACAGATAAAACAAACAAGCAGAATGGAGTACCGTGATTAATGGACAGTCCAGCGTGCATCAGCTATGTAGCCAAGTGATCAGAGTCCAGGGGGCAGCGGTGGATGGGGCAGGGGGCTGGGCTGGCGAGTGTTATCCAGGTTAAGAAAACTAACAATAACTAAATAGCTTGTAGCTAGCTAGCTGGTTAGCTTCTGGAGGTTCTTGAGTGCGTTCTAAAAATAAAGATAATAGCGATTCCGTATCACATTGGGTGAGGCAGGTTTCCGGAAGGTATAAACAAATTTTTTAAAAATCGGGAAGAGATCGAGTACATATGGGCCACTGCGTTTTTGGGACGCGGCGATGCAGACGGTTAGCAGGCCTGTGCTAACAAGCTAACAGATTAGCTGAGAGATACAATAGTTTCCTGATCTATCTTGTATTTATTTTGACACATATTTAACCCCTTTTTTTAGGCGCTAAATTACTTCCATACATTTTTTTTTACTGGTACCCGGTAACCTTCAGGCAAGTCTTGTGAGGCTTGTGGGGGCGGAGTAGAGAAAAACAACAGAGAGACTCACCTTTCCATAGAGGGGTCATAATAGTTTGTGGGCCATACCGTTCGGATCCTGCAGACGTTCTCTTGGGAAGGCCGATTTTCGGGATGTTTCATGGTCTAACAAACACCACTAGCTCTGCCTCCTTTCACTGCAGATGTCGAAGGCCGATTTCGGCGGATACGGTGGATTGAGATACAGCCCATGCAGATATCTAGTTTAAACAGACAGATTTTTATGTGGATTTTTTTACAATGCTCATTGGATTTCAGCGGGGCTGTGGAAATTGGGTTTTCAAGGGTTTTAAAAGGTAGAAATGATGTCGTGAGTTTATTGTGAAACTTCTTCCTCCGCCCCCCTTCCCTCCTCTCCCCTTCTCTCCCGCTTGTGTGTCATCACTCAGCGCAGGGATTGGCCGAACGGGAGTTCTCATCACCATGGAGACAGCGTTGTGCCTGATGGAGTGCAGTCAGCCCATCTATCCATTAGACATAGTCAGAACCATGAGGGACCAGAGAGCCATGATGATTCAGACACCTGTAAGTCCTCCTTTATTTTCTTCATCCTCCTTTTCTAACCTTCTATTAATCATCCTTCTCTCTGTCTCGTTCTCTCTGTCTCGTTCTCTCTGTCTCGTTCTCTCTGTCTCGTTCTCTCTGTCTCGTTCTCTCTGTCTCGTTCTCTCTGTCTCGTTCTCTCTGTCTCGTTCTCTGTCTCTGTCTCTGTCTCGTTCTCTGTCTCGTTCTCTCTGTCTCGTTCTCTCTGTCTCGTTCTCTCTGTCTCGTTCTCTCTGTCTCGTTCTCTCTGTCTCGTTCTCTCTGTCTCTCGTTCTCTCTGTCTCTCGTTCTCTCTGTCTCTCGTTCTCTCTGTCTCTCGTTCTCTCTGTCTCTCGTTCTCTGTCTCTCGTTCTCTCTGTCTCTCGTTCTCTCTGTCTCTCGTTCTCTGTCTCTCGTTCTCTGTCTCTCGTTCTCTGTCTCTCGTTTCTCTGTCTCTCGTTTCTCTGTCTCTCGTTCTCTGTCTCTCGTTCTCTGTCTCTCGTTCTCTGTCTCTCGTTCTCTGTCTCTCGTTCTCTGTCTCTCGTTCTCTGTCTCTCGTTCTCTGTCTCTCGTTCTCTGTCTCTCGTTCTCTGTCTCTCGTTCTCTCTCTGTGTCTCTCGTTCTCTCTCTGTGTCTCTCGTTCTCTCTCTGTGTCTCTCGTTCTCTCTCTGTGTCTCTCGTTCTCTCTCTGTGTCTCTCGTTCTCTCTCTGTGTCTCTCGTTCTCTCTCTGTGTCTCTCGTTCTCTCTCTGTGTGTCTCGTTCTCTCTCTGTGTCTCTCGTTCTCTCTCTGTGTCTCTCGTTCTCTCTCTGTGTCTCGTTCTCTCTCTGTGTCTCGTTCTCTCTCTGTGTCTCGTTCTCTCTCTGTGTCTCGTTCTCTCTCTGTGTCTCGTTCTCTCTCTGTGTCTCGTTCTCTCTCTGTGTCTCGTTCTCTCTCTGTGTCTCGTTCTCTCTCTGTGTCTCGTTCTCTCTCTGTGTCTCGTTCTCTCTCTGTGTCTCGTTCTCTCTCTGTGTCTCGTTCTCTCTCTGTGTCTCGTTCTCGTTCTCTGTGTCTCGTTCTCGTTCTCTGTGTCTCGTTCTCTCTCTGTGTCTCGTTCTCTCTCTGTGTCTCGTTCTCGTTCTCTGTGTCTCGTTCTCGTTCTCTGTGTCTCTGTCTCGTTCTCTCTGTCTCGTTCTCTCTTCTGTTCTCTCTGTCTCGTTCTCTCTGTCTCGTTCTCTCTGTCTCGTTCTCTCTGTCTCGTTCTCTCTGTCTCGTTCTCTCTGTCTCGTTCTCTCTGTCTCGTTCTCTCTGTCTCGTTCTCTCTGTCTCGTTTCTCTCTGTCTCGTTCTCTCTGTCTCGTTCTCTCTGTCTCGTTCTCTCTGTCTCGTTCTCTCTGTCTCGTTCTCTCTGTCTCGTTCTCTCTGTCTCGTTTCTCTCTGTCTCGTTCTCTCTGTCTCGTTCTCTCTGTCTCGTTCTCTCTGTCTCGTTCTCTCTGTCTCGTTCTCTCTGTCTCGTTCTCTCTGTCTCGTTCTCTCTGTCTCGTTCTCTCTGTCTCGTTCTCTCTGTCTCGTTCTCTCTGTCTCGTTCTCTCTGTCTCGTTCTCTCTGTCTCGTTCTCTCTGTCTCGTTCTCTCTGTCTCGTTCTCTCTGTCTCGTTCTCTCTGTCTCGTTCTCTCTGTCTCGTTCTCTGTCTGTCTCTGTCTCTCTCTGTCTCGGTTCTCTCTGTCTCGTTCTCTCTGTCTCGTTCTCTCTGTCTCGTTCTCTCTGTCTCGTTCTCTCTGTCTCGGTCTCTCGTTCTCGTTCTCTCTCTCGTTCTCTGTCTCTCTCTCTCTCGTTCTCTCGGTCTCTCGTTCTCTGTCTCTCTCTCTCGTTCTCTGTCTCTCTCTCTCGTTCTCGTCTCTCTCTCTCGTTCTCGGTCTCTCTCTCTCGTTCTCTGTCTCTCTCTCTCGTTCTCTGTCTCTCTCTCGTTCTCTGTTCTCTGTTCTCTGTCTCTCTCTCTCTCGTTCTCTGTCTCTCTCTCTCTCGTTCTCTGTCTCTCTCTCTCTCGTTCTCTGTCTCTCTCTCTCTCGTTCTCTGTCTCTCTCTCTCTCGTTCTCTGTCTCTCTCTCTCTCGTTCTCTGTCTCTCTCTCTCTCTCGTTCTCTGTCTCTCTCTCTCTCGTTCTCTGTCTCTCTCTCTCTCGTTCTCTGTCTCTCTCTCTCTCGTTCTCTGTCTCTCTCTCTCTCGTTCTCTGTCTCTCTCTCTCTCGTTCTCTGTCTCTCTCTCTCTCGTTCTCTGTCTCTCTCTCTCTCGTTCTCTGTCTCTCTCGTTGTCTCTCTCGTTCTCTGTCTCTCTCGTTGTCTCTCTCGTTCTCTGTCTCTCTCTCTCTCGTTCTCTGTCTCTCTCTCTCTCGTTCTCTGTCTCTCTCTCTCTCGTTCTCTGTCTCTCTCGTTCTCTGTCTCTCTCGTTCTCTGTCTCTCTCGTTCTCTGTCTCTCTCGTTCTCTGTCTCTCTCGTTCTCTGTCTCTCTCGTTCTCTGTCTCTCTCGTTCTCTGTCTCTCTCGTTCTCTGTCTCTCTCGTTCTCTGTCTCTCTCGTTCTCTGTCTCTCTCGTTCTCTGTCTCTCTCGTTCTCGTTCTCTGTCTCGTTCTCTCTCGTTCTGTCTCTCGTTCTCTCTCTCTTCTCTCTCTCGTTCTCTCTCTCTCTCATTCTCTCTCTCAAATTCAAGCTGCTTTATTGGCATGAAAAACATTGTGTCAATATTGCCAAAGCAACAATGTATACAATATACAGTGTAACAAAATGATAAATGATAGCAAATAATAATATAAAATGGTAGTAAATAATAATACAAAATTAAATACAAAAATAATAACAATAAAATGGTAACAGTCAATAGTAGAAATGTAATAAATATAAAATCAAATTATGGAAAATGAAACTATAACTAACTTATAACTAAATAACGGTCATCTTCTTCTTTATATCAGTACTACAACTACAATCATCATTACTACGACTACTACTACCATCACTAAACTGTTATCACTACCATTACCACCCATATTTGGAATGATAAACATTAATAATTATAGTCATAACAATAATAGTAATAATAAGTAAGTTACTGTTTACTATGCAGATGTTATTATTCAGTGTCCCTCAGGCTATGGCAGGAAAATACATATTTGGCTGCAAAAGCCTTCGCCCATGAGTATTCTTAGTTTTTCCTCTGGGTTCAATTTGTAAAAATTTGAAATATATGTAGTCATTTCTGTGAATAATGAATCTCTTTGTGAGGAATATTTATCACTCTAGTTCTCTCTCTCTAGTTCTCTCTCTCTCTAGTTCTCTCTCTCTCTCTAGTTCTCTCTTCATCTTCCTCTCACTTCCTTTTTACTCATTCTCTTTACCCCTTCTCTTTTCCTCCTCACACTCTCTTCTTCCTCCTCCTTTCTGGGCAGGCTCGCCTCTCGCCTCCTCCAAGATGGCTCCCTTTAGCCTTTCAAACAACCGAAACAATCGGTGTTAGTGTGTTAAGTAATAACAGATGGAGCACAGTGTAGAATAGAACAGTGTTACTACCTGAAAGGAGAGGGTCATCCTACTTGGAAGATGTTTTATTCATCCTTGTTGTATTGTCAGTGGTAGACTTTCCATTGTTACAGTCTACCAGTGATAATCTCTTGTGCCATGAGAATGCCATTGTCTCTCCAGATTCCCATTTTTAGGCTAGGTGTAAGGATTTTGTTTCGTACACTCACTGGGTTCTCTGGTATTGAGTCTGGGCTACAGTATAATACAGTATATACATTGAGCTCAAAATATTGGGACAGAGACACATTCTTTGTTGTTTTGGCTCTATACTTCAGCACTTTATATTTAAAACGATACAATGACGTTAAAGTGAGGACTGTCCTCTTTAATTTGAGGGTATTTTCATTCCTTTCGGTGTGAACCGTTTAGAAATCGCAGCACATTTTGTACAACATCCACCCATTTTAGGGGACCAAATGTATGGGAACAAATTCGCTTACATTTGTATTTAACAGGGTATGTGAGTGAAGTTGAGCGGTTTGAAATCCCTCTCATCGCCCATGGGAGCGGTGCGTGCTCATGGGAGAGCGGTGCTTGCTCATGGGAGCGGTGCTTGCTCATGGGAGCGGTGCTTGCTCATGGGAGCTGTGCGTGCTCATGGAGCGGTGCGTGCTCAGGGAGCGGTGCGTGCTCAGGGAGCGGTGCGTGCTCAGGGAGCGGTGCGTGCTCAGGGAGCGGTGCGTGCTCAGGGAGCGGTGCGTGCTCATGGAGCGGTGCGTGCTCATGGAGCGGTGCGTGCTCAGGGAGCGGTGCGTGCTCAGGGAGCGGTGCGTGCTCAGGGAGCGGTGCGTGCTCATGGGAGCGGTGCGTGCTCATGGAGCGGTGCGTGCTCATGGAGCGGTGCGTGCTCAGGGAGCGGTGCGTGCTCAGGGAGCGGTGCGTGCTCAGGGAGCGGTGCGTGCTCAGGGAGCGGTGCGTGCTCATGGAGCGGTGCGTGCTCATGGAGCGGTGCGTGCTCAGGGAGCGGTGCGTGCTCAGGGAGCGGTGCGTGCTCATGGGAGCGGTGCGTGCTCACCGATGCTCCACGCCCTTTCCAAAATCACTCCATTCATTAAAATCACCATTTAACCAACACCCCATCTATTTTTGTGACGACCTGTACCCTACATTTGCTTTTGAAGTATTGAAACCAAACCATATGATTTGAATGAAAAGTATTTAAATAAACAACAGGAAAAGGTGACCAAGAAGCGTTGATAATTTCAAATAGGCTACATGTCGTATTAAACATCATTATAAACACTCAATAGGAGCCAGACAGGGAGCCTAAGAAGGAACAAAAATGAATTATTTAGGCCATATTATTTAAATTATTTCAAGGCTATAGCCTACAAATAAATAAATTGTGAATCATTTGGGAGTGCGATACACTAGGCTGGTAGGGACAAAACGCGCTCAGAATTTAATCAACATTTTGTTGTATTCAATGATAATTGTCTATAAATGGCACATATAGGCTGTGACTTACTGAGAATGAAATGCACATTAAATTAAAAAATACCTTATTAGGCTCCATCTACAGTGCCTTTGAATTCATTTTTAGAAACATGAGTTTAGCCAGAGTCTCATGCGATGGTACTCGGGAGAGCAGGCCAGAACCAGTGAATACCCTCTCAGTGCTTGCAGAGCCACTGCGGATGCTGAACACCCGTTGGGCCACTCTTGCCAGACTGGGCAGGGATATGTCGTTTTTTTATATTATTTTTGTAATATTTTTTCTGTCGGTATGCCTAAAGGATTTTAGTTAAAACAACCCTATCAAAAAAGTGGAAAGTGGTAATAGACCCCTTTCCAGAACACGACAGTGACGTATACGACTCTTGGCTGCAGTCAGAAAACCATTGCCATCTGCACCCATTCAATATAGCCTAGATTTAAGTTTTTATTTCTTCATATACTCGTATACATTCCCAACCAGAAACTGTGGATTGATGGCAGCATTCGCGCAAAACTGAAAGCGCGAACCACTGCTTTTAACCAGGGCAAGGTGACCGGAAACATGACCGAATACAAACAGTGTAGCTATTCCCTCCGCAAGGCAATCAAACAAGCTAAGTGTCAGTATAGAGACAAAGTAGAGTCGCAATTCAACGGCTCAGACACGAGGTATGTGGCAGGGTCTACAGTCAATCACAGATTACAAAAAGAAAACCAGCCCTGTCGCGGACCAGGATGTCTTGTTCCCAGACAGACTAAACAACTTCTTTGCTCGCTTTGAGGACAATACAGTGCCACTGACACAGCCCGCTACCAAAACCTGCGGGCTCTCCTTCACCGCAGCCAACGTGATTAAAACATTTAAATGTGTTAACCCTCGCAAGGCTGCAGGCCCAGACGGCATCCCCAGCCGCGTCCTCAGAGCATGTGCAGACCAGCTGGCTGGTGTGTTTACGGACATATTCAATCAATCCTTATCCCAGTCTGCTGTTCCCACATGCTTCAAGAGGGCCACCATTGTTCCTATTCCCAAGAAAGCTAACTGAGCTAAACGACTACCGACTTCCGTCATCATGAAGTGCTTTGAGAGACTAGTCAAGGACCATATCACCTCCACCCTACCTTATACCCTAGACCCACTCCAATTTGCTTACCGCCCCAATAGGTCCACAGACGACGCAAGCTCAACCACACTGCACACTGCCCTAACCCATCTGGACAAGAGGAATACCTATGTGAGAATGCTGTTCATCGACTACAGCTCGGCATTCAACACCATAGTACCCTCCAAACTCATCATCAAGCTCGGACCCTGGGTCTCGACCCTGCGCTGTGCAACTGAGTACTGGACTTCCTGACGGGCTGCCCCCAGCTGGTGAGGGTAGGTAACAACATCTCCACCCCGCTGATCCTCAACACGGGCCCCACAAGGGTGTGTTCTGAGCCCTCTCCTGTACTCCCTGTTCACCCACGACTGCATAGCCATGCACGCCTCCAACTCAATCATCATGTTTGCGGACGACACAACAGTGATCGGCTTGATTACCAACGGCCTACAGGGAGGAGGTGAGGTCCCTCGGAGTGTGGTGTCAGGAAAATAACCTCACACTCAACGTCAACAAAACAAACGAGATGATTGTGGACTTCAAGAAACAGCAGAGGGAGCACCCCCCCTATCCACATCGACGGGACAGTAGTGGAGAGGGTAGTAAGTTTTAAGTTCCTCGGCATACACATCACAGACAAACTGAATTGGTCCACCCACACAGACAGCGTTGTGAAGAAGGCGCAGCAGGGCCTCTTCAACCTCAGGAGGGTGAAGAAATTTGGCTTGTCACCAAAAGCACTTATACAGATGCACAATCGAGAGCATCCTGTCGGGCTGTATCACAGCCTGGTGCAGCAACTGCTCCGCCCACAACCGTAAGTCTCTCCAGAGGGTAGTGAGGTCTGCACAACGCATAACCGGGGGCAAACTACCTGCCCTCCAGGACACCTACACCACCCGATGTCACAGGAAGCCCATAAAGATCATCAAGGACAACAACCACCCGAGCCACTGCCTGTTCACCCCGCTATCATCTAGAAGGCGAGGTCCGTACAGGAGTATCAAAGCAGAGACCGAGAGACAGAATCTGTTTTTCAATCTCAAGGCCATCAGACTGTTAAACAGCCATCACTAACTTTGAGTGGCTGCTGCCAACATACTGACTCAAATTCAGCCACTTTAATAAAGGAAATTGATGGAAAAAAAAATTATCACTGGCCACTTTAAACAATGCCACTTAATATGTTTACATACCCTACATTACTCATCTCATATGTATATGTATATACTGTACTCTATATCATCTACTGCATCTTGCCATCTTTATGTAATGCATGTATCACTAGCCACTTTAAACTATGCCACTTTATGCCTATATACCCTACATTACTCATCTCATATGTATATACTGTACTCTATACCATCTACTGCATCTTGCCTATGCCGTTCTGTACCATCACTCATTCATATATTTTTATGTACATATTCTTCATCCCCTTACACTTGTGTGTATAAGGTTGTAGTTGTGGAATTGTTAGGTTAGATTACTCGTTGGTTATTACTGCATTGTCGGAACTAGAAGCACAAGCATTTCGCTACACTCGCATTAACATCTGCTGACCATGTGTATGTGACAAATACAAATACAATTTGATTTGATTTACTTATAAAGATGTTTTTATTCTGGCTTGAACAGTCGCCAAGATTATATTTGGTTGTGATCTCTGCAAAATAACTATTTTGGATGCAGCATTTGTTAGCTAGAATGCTAACGCTCATTGATATAGGCTGTAGCAAAATCTAGCCAAAGAGCCATTTTACTGGAAGAAGTTAGTGTTATCTAATTATAATGCAGTTGATTTGCGGTGTTGACACAAACATTATATTAAGCAGGACATTCATACGAGCCTTAAAATCCAATTATAATCCAAAAACAGTGTGAAATGCGCTCGTAAGCAACATGTAAATTACGTTTTTTTTTGCTATAAGAACAGAAGGCCCCTGTGTTCTGCCACCAACTTGCGTGCATTTCCCTCGTGCAGCAATGTTTGCAAACACAGGAAGGGGTCTATATGCCTATTGAGCCAAAACCAATGATGACCTATTGTGTATATAATAATAATAGAATGAAAATGAACGAAACTTTTAAGAGATCGATTTTTTGTTTATGAATACTTTGCTACAATGACACCCTTTGGTAGCTTCCCTCCTCGTTGCTTTCTGTTGGCATGTACACCTCATGCTTTCAGGATAGCCGTCTTTCCACAAGGATTCTTTAGTCACCGCATCACCGCTCTCCCTCTATTGCTCTTGGTCCTCCTCATCTTTGTAAGTCACCTTTTATAAAAGATATTTAACATACTCCATGACAGTGTCTAAAGCAAGGGGTGGCAGGTAGCCTAGTGGTTAGAGCTTTGGACTAGTAACCGAAAGGTTGCAAGATCGAATCCCCGAGCTGACAAGATAAAAATCTGTCGTTTGGCCCCACTAGGCCGTCATTGAAAATAAGAATTTGTTCTTAACTGATTTGCCTAGTTAAATAAAGATAAAAATATATATACAAAAACCAGCAGCACACAAGTAAACAACAAATGCATGCTGGGCCGGGCAAAAGCTCGTTAAGTGAGCGCTACTGGATCGGCCGATGCTCCAGCTTTCAGTCAAATGGGGCAAGCTCCTCGCTCTGCTCCAGCTCCACTCACACACTCTGGTATTAAAGTAGTAAAAAGTGAAGTATTTGGTTCCATATTCATAGCACGCAATCATAATGCTGCCGTAATTACCAATAATCCTGAATGAATCTTCAATAATGATGTGAGAAAGTTAGAAAGCTATTGACCCTGGTCAAAAGTAGTGCACTATATAGGGAATAGGGTGCCGTTCGGGAAGCACACTCTCTTCTCAGTCTCTGAAGAAGCCCCGTGCTCAGAACCAGGGTAGCGGGGGTAGAGACTGGCTGCTGCAGCGGTAATTTCATTAGAATATGCTGAGTTCTAATAAGGCTAGGACACCCTCAGGGTCTGGAAGAAATAGGTGGAAGATAATGGCACTCGGGGAAAAGAGTGGGCTTCCTTTCTCCTGTCATGCACACTGAACTAAGTATGTGCGCACATACACACACACACACCCACACAACACACCCTTTTCTTAGTACACAGACACACACTGACATAAACACATATGTACATACGCGCAGACACATTCGCGACACCCACCACTGCATTACCCACCTCAGGGATGTTTATTCACGCCTGGCTCCCTCTGTATCCCAATCACTGGCTGTCCTGGCTCCTTTGCTCATGCCTTGCCATTGGCTCCTAATGTTGTTGACATTCTCTTCCTTCCCCCTCTCTCTTTCTCTTCTGTGTCCTCAGAGCCAGTACAAGTTTGTGTGTGAAGCCATCTTGAGGGTCTATGAGGAAGGCCTGGTCAAACCCTTGAAGCCCACCCTTTACCAGAGAGATGAAGAACGAGAGGAAGAAGAAAATGGAGGAGAAGCAGCAGTAGGAGAGGAGGAGGAGGAGGAAGAGGATGTTAGCGTTAGTGTGACGAGTGAGACTAGCGCAACCAGCGATTGCCCTGAACCCTGACCCCTTTGACCTGACCTGGGTCAGCCCAGCGCCAGGGAGGTGGAACCCTGGTTGCCATGCTTACCGCTATGGGCCGAGGAGAGAACAAAGCACTGTTGCACTTTACGCCGTCAAAAAAACAAAAAACTGAAAGTCAAATGAATCCAGTAATGTTGAATAGGTACCGTTAGGGGTATTGTGTGTTCAGGGTTAATAATTTTAAAAAAGACATTTAAAACATGGTGAAATTGCTGTAGTAGTGCCGTAAGTACAACGACTGGGCGGGGCTGTAAGAGAGGGAGTGTTTTTAAGAGTGATCGATAAGCCCCTCCAAATGAATCTTCCTCCTTTTCTTCTCTGTCCCTCCGGTCCAACGAGAGACGCCATATTTTTTTCAAATAATATTTATTGTGTTTTAGTTTGTCAAACCCTGTCCATTGAACAACGTGTACGTTAGAGTGAGTCTTAGCTTCAGGCATCCCAAATGAAATCATAGCTAGTAAAAGTTGTCATTCTTTACTTTTTAATGAAAAAAGTGGTTTAATTTATTATATATTTGAGCTTTTGACAAATTCAGACACTACACATCAGAGCACTTTGTGTCTACCCCTAGCTAACCTTGTGGCTGATGTGACGCTATGCCTTGGTTTTTGCATAGAACAAACAAGGAGCCATTGATTGGCATGTTAAACTGTCTAGTTGGTCAATTTTTAGAGCTGTTTACTGTGTCAAGACAGGGGGACGATCTACTCTTAAGCAATTTGACAAAGTCCACAGCCACTAAGGGGAGGCTCGACCTTAAAACAAACTCTTAAGTTACGTTCCTCTCTGTCTTTGTTCGTGTGTCTGTCTCTAAAGAATGTAGAGAATACCAAGAGCATTCAACCAATAATGATTAGACCCCCCCCCCTTTGATATATTTCAAATGGTAGTTAGAGTTTTTAAAACACATTATTGTTTGTTGGAGATGATAATCACTTAGAATGTTTTAGGTACAGATTACTGGGAATTTGTTGTACTTGTACCCAACACAGTTATGACATGTTTCACTCAAACATCACGCAACAAGAGGTGTCCTTCATTTCCCACTGGTTCAATTGTGTTCACATTGTCATCAGCTCTTGTATTGGAGTTATCAGCATGTTTAGTTTGAGCTACTCTTCTTCTCATGAAAGAGTCTTTCTTGCTTTCTTTGGTTGCCTGGCTGCTGGCATCTTGTGCCACCCTCTCCGATGCGCAATGTGGGAGAGTGCAGTGTGTGTGTGTGTGTGTGGGGGGGGGTGCATGGGTGAGAGAGTGCAGCACGCATGTGTATTTTTAGTGTGTGTGTGTGTGTGTGTGTGTGTGTGTGTGTGTGTGTGTGTGTGTGTGTGTGTGTGTGTGTGTGTGTGTGTGTGTGTGTGTGTGTGTGTGTGTGTGTGTGTGTGTGTGTGTGTGTTGGGGGGGTGGGGGGGTGGGTGGGTATGTGTATGGGTGAGAGAGTGCAGCACGCATGTGTATTTTTAGTGTGTGTGTGTGTGTGTGTGTGTGTGTTGGGGGGGGGGGGTGTATGTGTATGGGTGAGAGAGTGCAGCACGCATGTGTATTTTTAGCAGTTTTCTGTTGTGTGTATGTATTATGCCCTGCCTCTGGTGATGCTGTGTCTGTGTAACCATCAGCAAACCCCCTACCATTTCACCTTAAGCTGGGCGTCATTTCTAGCTCAATATTGGATACCAGGATTGAATCCTGCTTTCTTGTAAACTAATTTGCCATGGTTACATCTTCTTGACCTGCTGAGTAGACTGTGATGCATCTATAGCAGAGCATTGGACGTGAGTACATTGTGACCAACGTGTCCACGCTGTCAGAAGCCCGTACAGTAAATTCCGCTACGGTGGGTCATCAGCCCGTTGTGTGAAATCCACAAAACCCTCATTTGATTATTATTATTTTAATGTTTGATCATACATGGAACTCACTCTTTTGCCTGAGAGTATTATGATGGCGCATCAAAAAGAGCACACTACAGAATTCCACATACAAGACTTGGGTTTCCAGAATCATCAAATGTTAACTATCATGAATGTCCAGCATTGAGATGTGTTGTGATAGCGTATCGAGGGTACTGTGGGGTTCTGTTTGGAAGCAAGAGGGGTAGGTATTGGAGGGTGGATGAGTTGTATTTTTGTAAAACTGAAACCACAGTTGTTGCTTCTTAAGAATGGACAGCACTTTGCAGATGACTGGGTAGCCATGCTCGCTACTGAGTATGTCAGAAACAGAAAGTGGTGTAGAATTTAGATTTATCATTGAATTTGTTTAAGACACCTGTAGGGAACCAAAACTCCAAACTACACAGTGCCACTTGTTAATGTTGTGTAAATATACTAGACCATGTAAATACAATGTTGTGTGTGTGTGTATATAAAAAAAATCTTTAAAATAAAAGGGAAAATGATTTGTGAGTTAAAATGTTTTTATATAGAGCATGCCGAACTTGTTTTAAAAATCGAAGCGAAATTGAAATCTTCAACTGCAACAGTGAGGTCAACATTTCAGAAGTGTGACTGATGCATCGATTATTTAAATAGTAGTATGAATGTAAGAAGCCTAAAATAATAGCATTGTGATCAACCTCCCACGTTCCAATGGCCTGAATTAGACATATTTCCCTGTTTGATTTGTCAGCTTTTAAGTTTAGCATTGAGCATGTTGGAATGGAGTGCACAGGTACAGTCTGGATATGCATGGCAGGGCATATGATGATAAGAGAGAGCCGCAAGTATTTAAGTGTTCTACTCCGCTAGCCAGCACCTCGCCTAAATAAGTGTGTGTTTCTTTTTCTTCTAGGGCATATGATGACACATTCATGAAGATCACACTGAAGCCATTTTTATTTAAATTTTATTTCACCTTTATTTAACCAGGTAGGCTAGTTGAGAACACCTTTATTTAACCAGGTAGGCTAGTTGAGAACAAGTTCTCATTTGCAACTGCGACCTGGCCAAGATAAAGCAAAGCAGTTTGACACATACAGTTACACATGGAATAAACAAACAGTACTACAGTAGAAAAATCTATATACGGCATGTGCAAATGAGGTGGGATAAGAGAGGTAAGGCAATAAATAGGCCATCAACATGGTCAGTATGTGGCGCTGTTGTTAAATGGAGAGGAATCATACAGTAGATATTTGGTCTTTTTGAAAAAATAAAAACCTGTTTTACACTGACATGATGCAGTTTAAAAACATTGAGATTGAGGAACTCACAAAGACCGTGTGGTGAAGAAAGTGCAACAGTGCCTCTTCAACCTCAGGAGGCTGAAGAGATTTGGCTTGGCCCCTTAGACCCTCACCAACTTTTATCACCACCTGGTACGACAACTGTACCGTCTGCAACCGCAGGGCTCTCGAGAGGGTGGTGCAGTCTGCGGTCTTCCCAACACATCACCGGGAGAACACTGCCTGTCCTCCAGGACATCTACAGCAGCCGGTGTCACAGGAAGGCCAAAAAAAATTGAGATCGAGCCACGGCCTGTTCACCTCGCTATCATCCAGAAGGTGAGGTCAGTACAGTTGCATCAAAGCTGGGACCGAGACAAAAGCTGTTTTTCAATCTCAAGGCCATCAGACTTTAAAATAGTCATGACGAGCTGACCTCTGCCCAGTACTCTGCCCTGAATTTTAGTCACTCACTATGCACTTACCACCCAGTTACTCAAACATGCACCTTAGAGGCTGCTGCCTGTACAGTACATAGACATGGAACACTGGTCACTTTAATAATCACTACATACTGTTTCACCCACTTCATATGTATGTACTGTATTCTAGTGTGAATAACCTGTCTAAATAAGGTCACTCAGTTGACAGTGCATGTAAAGAGCAAAAACCATGCCATATGGTCAAATGAATTGCCCGTTGAGCACCGGGAGAAGATTGTGTCGAGGCACAGATCTGGGGAAGGGTAGCAAAACATTTCTGCAGCACTGAAGGTCCCAAAGAACACAGGGGCCTCCATCATTCTTAAATAGAAGATGTTTGGAACCACTAAGACTCTTCCTAAAGTTGGTCTCACAGCCAAACTGAGCAATTGGGGGAGAAGGGTGTTGGTCAGGAACCTGATGGTCACTATGACAGAGTTCCAGAGTTCCTCTGTGGAGATGGGAGAACCTCAATCATCTCTGCAGCACTCTACCAATCAGGCCTTTATGGTAGAGTGGACAGACAAAAGCCACTCTACAGTAAAAGGCACATGACAGCCCGCTTGGAGTTCGCCAAAAGGCGCCTAAAGGACTCTCAATCCATGGGAAACAAGATTGAACTCTTTGGCCTGAATGCCAAATATCATGTCTGGAGGAAACCTGGCACCATTCCTACAGTGAAGCATGGTGGTGGCAGCATCATGCTGTGGGGATTTTTTTTTCAGCAGCAGGGCTTGTGAGACTAGTCAGGATTGATGGAAAGAAGAACGGAGCAAAGTACAGAGATCCTTGATGAAAACCCGCTCCAGAGTGCTCAGGACCTCAGACTGAGGCGAAGGTTCACCTTCCAACAGGACAACAACCCTAAGCACACAGCCAAGACAATGCAATAGTGACTTCGGGACAAGTCTCAATGTCCTTCGGTGGCCCAGGGAGAGCCCGGACTTGAACCCGATCAAACATCTCTGGAGAGACCTGAAAATAGCTGTGCAGCTACGTTCCAGTCCAACCTGCCAAAGCTTGAGAGGATCTGCAGAGAAGAATGGGAGAAACTTCGTCATTATGGGCTATTGTGTGTTGATTGATGAGGAAAAGTCTAGAATAGGGCTGTAACGTAACAATGTGGAAAGTCAAGGGGTCTGAATACTTTCCGAATGTGTATATATATTATACTTTGGTCTTCTCCTTTTTCTACACCCGCAATAAGGTCTACTAACGTAAATATGTGTATGCGATTCGATGCATGATAAAATGGGCATAATCTGAAACAACACCATATGATAATGTGAAGTTGGGAGGACGTATTTGTTTTACTATTTAATTTTCATGATATAGAAACTCCCAAGTGTCCCTGTAAATACAAATCGCAGTTTTGTTAGGGATTTATTTCGACGTCATTTCCTGAGGGGAATTTTATGCTTTGCCTCCCACTTCTCTTGGGACTTGTGAAAATTGTCTCGTTGGCGTATCGAGTAGGAGTTATTGTAACGCTAGTAAGACTACAAGTCAACCATGGACACATATTAGTTTTACTTTGTGAAGGTGGAACAGGCAAGTGGTTTGGTTATTATTTTAGATATCGGCAAGTATTTTGTGAGTATTGCTTATAGTATAGGACTTTCGGATCTACAAGTGGCCATCGGCGACATCAGCAAGTGTGAATGTCGGACTTGTTTCATCTGTCGCTTCAGCATCCTCACAATAGGTACCGGCTTGTTGCTGTCGTTCATGATGGGTTCGTCTGTGGGACAGACTCACAATGTTTTGACCCAAAGCTAGGCTAATAACGTTATACGGTATTTTATTGGGGCAAATCTGTCTAGTTAACTAGCTCACTACAGTAACTTCACTGATAATAGGTAACGTTAGTCCAAATTGTCAGTCCATAACACTTGTGTAAAATTGTCACCTTTTCAGCCCCATTGGATGTAGTTATGTCATGGCGAATAACCTGCATATTGCGAACAGTAGTTAAGTTAGTGTTAACACAGCAAGTGTTTATTCACAACTTCATTGCCAAGCCATTTGGAGCAACAACAACTATTTGTGGGGAGTCTACATAACATTGTATAAAAGTAATAGGCCGAGAAGAGAACTTAGTTGCTGTGATATGAGTCACACAATTTTGTATTTGATGTGTTCCTCCTTAGACGTATACTGATGCGGATTCTGTCACAGTATTTAACAGACTGAACAAAAAATAGCTATTTTGTACTTTAGTGTGTGTACAGTTGAAGTCGGAAGTTTACATACACCTTAGCCAAATACATTTAAACTCAGTTTTTCACAATTCCTGACATTTAATCCGATTAAAATGCCCTGTTTTAGGTCAGTTAGGATCACCACTATTTTAAGAATGTGTAATGTCAATAGAGAATTATTAATTTCAGCTTTTATTTCTTTCATCACATTCCCAGTGGGTCAGAAGTTCAAATACACTCAAATACTATTTGGTAGCATTGCCTTTAAATTGTTTAACTTGGGTTAAACGTTTCAGGTAGCCTTCCACAAGCTTCTCACAATAAGTTGGGTTAATTTTGGCCCATTCCTCCTGACAGAGCTGGTGTAACTGAGTCAGGTTTGTAGGCCTCCTTGCTCACACACGCTTTTTCATTTCTGCCCACAAATGTTCTATAGGATTGAGGTCAAATCAAATTTATTTATATAGCCCTTCGTACATCAGCTGATATCTCAAAGTGCTGTACAGAAACCCAGCCTAAAACCCCAAACAGCAAGCAATGCAGGTGTAGAAGCACGGTGGCTAGGAAAAACTCCCTAGAAAGGCCAAAAGCTAGGAAGAAACCTAGAGAAGAACCAGGCTATGTGGGGTGGCCAGTTCTCTTCTGGCTGTGCCGGGTGGAGCTTATAACAGAACATGGCCAAGATGTTAAAATGTTCATAAATGACCAGCATGGTCGAATAATAATAAGGCAGAACAGTTGAAACTGGAGCAGCAGCACGGCCAGGTGGACTGGGGACAGCAAGGAGTCATCATGTCAGGTAGTCCTGGGGCATGGTCCTAGGGCTCAGGTCCTCCGAGAGAGAGAAAGAAAGAAGGAGAGAATTAGAGAACGCACACTTAGATTCACACAGGACACCGAATAGGACAGGACAAGTACTCCAGATATAACAAACTGACCCTAGCCCCCCGACACAAACTACTGCAGCATAAATACTGGAGGCTGAGACAGGAGGGGACAGGAGAGGACAGGAGACACTGTGGCCCCATCCGAGGACACCCCCCAGGTCAGGGCTTTGTGATGGCCACTCTAATACCTTGACTTTGTTGTCCTTCAGCCATTTTTCCACAACTTTGGAAGTATGCTTGGGGTCATTGTTCATTTGGATGACCCATTTGCGACCAAGCTTTAACTTCCTGACTGATGTCGTGAGATGTTGCTTCAATATATCCACCACTTTTTTTGCTGTTCTGGGATTGATTCGCACTTTTCGCACCAAAGTACGTTCATCGCAAGTAGACAGAACGCCTCTGCTTTCTGAGCGGTATGACGGCTGTGTGGTCCCATGGTGTTTATACTTTTATACGTACTATTGTTTGTACAGATGCACGTGGTACCTTCAGGCGTTTGGAAATTGCTCCCAAGGATGAACCAGACTTGTGGAGGTCTACAATTCTTTTTCCTGAGGTCTGCTGATTTCTTTTGATTTTCCCATGATGTCAAGCAAAAAAGCACAGAGTTTGAAGGTAGGTCTTGAAATACATTCACAGGTACACCTCCAATTGACTCAAATGATGTCAATTAGCCTATCAGAAGCTTCTAAAGCCATGACATCGTTTTCTGGAATTTTCCAAGCTGTTTAAAGGCACAGTCAACTTAGTGTATTTAAACTTCTGACCCACTTGAATTTTGATATAGCGAAATAATCTGTATGTAAACAATTGTTGGAAAAAGTACTTGTCATTGCGGCAGGGTAGCCTAGTGGTTAGAGCGTTGGACTAGTAACCGGAAGGTTGCGAGTTCATACCCCCGAGCTGACAAGGTACAAATCTGTCGTTCTGCCCCTGAACAGGCAGTTAACCCACTGTTCCCAGGCTGTCATTGAAAATAAGAATTTGTTCTTAACTGACTTGCCTGGTTAAATAAAGGTAAAATAAATAAAATAAATTGCCAAAGTATATGTCCTAACCGACTTGCCAAACTATAGTTTGTTAACAAGAAATGTGTGGAGTGGTTGAAAAAATGAGTTTTAATGACTCCAATGTAAGTGTATGTGAACTTCTGACTTCAACTGTATACTTGTGATATTGCTTTTCAACGGGAAAAGTTCAAACAAAGCTGCAGTCCACCTTTAACATCACGATCTGATTGAGGAACTCAACCAATTGTATCATTTAATCCTTTCTCTCGCATGTGCAGGTAGTGTTCACCAGGCCCCACCATGCTGAGTTTCCTCCGCCGGACGCTGGGTCGGCAGTCCATCCGTAAGCATGCTGACCAGGCCCGGTTGAGAGAGGCCCAGCGGGCCACCACACACATCCCTGCTGCCGGGGACTCCAAGTCTGTCATCACCTGCTGTGTGTCAATGCTGGACGGCACAGACGTCAGTGTGGACCTAGCGGTGAGACTTTACACACAACACAATGGGAAAGATTCTGAATCTCTAGCCTGTTGTTTGAGTTTCAACAGATGTCAAGGCACACCCCATGAGAAAGTAAACGAGTGAATATTTGGTACAGGGCTTTTAAAGGTATTTTAAATGGAAGGACAGAGCAGACACGTGTTTTTCGTCTTGCCAGGTGCCCCGAGGCTGATGCTCTCTGTGTGCCATTGGTGCTGGTTTCAGTCCATTCCCGTGCATATGGTTCTGCTGTATAGTACTTAGTGACCAGCTCTTTCCGTTGCTCTGAGATCCCGCTCTTTCCGTTGCTCTGAGATCCTGGTCAGGGTGAGGTGGAGAAGATGGTAGCTACTAGCTCAGTGCCCTCGTCTCAGTGTGCTGTTACTGAGAGAGTTCCTCTCCGGTCTTGGCATTAGACCTGCATGCCAGTGTGTGTATATGTATAGGACTGTGTGGTGTTGTGAGTGCTGTTGATCACTGGTAATTCATTCCATGACCCCTCTACAGCACACCTGGTCACATGACCTACTAGGTCTGAGTGATATATCAAATTAATTTGTATGTATGTTTTTGCGCCATATTCCATATGCCTGTATTGCAAGTATTTTTGGTATTTACATTTTTAGGAGTGTTTGTCTCATGTTGTCTTTTTGGACTTTGGTCTCCTTCGCGCCTGTACTGTGCACCTCGGGGGTTTGTAGTATATGTCTAATATACCACAGCTAAATGCTGTCTTTAGGCACTCAGCTCTGTGTCTATCTCGTGAATGGAAGTTGGAAAAACATTTATTTAAATTTTTAAGCCATATTGCCCAACCTTATGACCTACCCACAACCAGGAGCCAAGTGAATGGTGTAGAGGTCGACCGATTTCATCGTAATGGCCGATTTTTAAAGTTTTCATAGCAATCGGTAATCTGCATTTTTGGACACCGATCAATGGCCGATTACATTGCACTCCACGAGGAGACTTCGTGGCAGGCTGACTGCGAGTGCAGCAAGGAGCCAAGGTAAGGTGCTAGCTAGCATCAAACTTATTAACTTATGTTAATCTTAACACAATCACTAGTTAACTACACATGGTTGATGATATTACTAGTTTATCTAGCTTGTCCTGCGTTGCATATAATCGATGCGGTGCCTGTTAATTTATCATTGAATCACAGCCTACTTCGCCAAACGGGTGATTTAACAAGCGCATGTGAAAAAAGCACTGTCGTTGCACCAATGTGTACCTAACCATAAACATCCATTCCTTTCTTAAAATCAATACACTAGTATATATTTTTAAACCTGCATATTTAGTTAATATTGCCTGCTAACATTAATTTATTTTAACTAGGGAAGTTGTGTCACTTCTCTTGCAATCTCTGCAACAGAGTCGGGTTAAATGCAGCAGTTTGGGCCGCCTGGCTCGTTGCGAACTGTGAAGACTATTTCTTCCTAACAAAGACAGCCAACTTTGCCAAACGGGGGATGATTTAACCAAAGCGCATTTGCGAAGAAAGCATAATCGTTGCACAAATGTACCTAACCAGAAACATCAAAGCTTTTCTTAAAATCAATACATAGAAGTATATTTTTAAACCTGCATATGTAGTTAAAAGAAATTCATGTTAGCAGGCAATATTAAACTAGGGAAATTGTCACTTCTCTTGCGTTCCTTACACGCAGAGTCAGGGTATATGCAACAGTTTGGGCTGCCTGGCTCGTTGCGAACTAATTTGCCAGAATTTTACGTAGTTCTGACACATTGAAGGTTGTGCAATGTAACAGGTATATTTAGACTCATGGATGCCACCCGTTTGATAAAATATGGAACGGTTCTGTATTTCACTGAAATATATATATTTTTTAAAATCTCTAAATAATAGTTTCCGGATTTTACCATATTAATGACCTACTGCTTGTATTTCTGTGTTATTATGTTGTTAAGTCTATGATTTGATATTTAATAGAGCAGTCTGACTGAGCGGTGGTAGGCAGCAGCAGGCTCGTAAGCATTCATTCAAACAGCACGTTTGTGTATTTGCCAGCAGCTCTTCGCTGTGCTTCAAGCATTGAGCTGTTTATGACTTCATTGGCAATACAATACTAAAGTGCCTATAAGAACATCCAATAGTCAAAGGGATATGAAATACAGATGGTATAGAAAGAAATAGTCCTATAATTCCTATAATAACTACAACCTAAAACTTCTTACCTGGGAATATTGAAGACTCCTGTTAAAAGTAACCACCAGCTTTCATATGTTCTCATGTTCTGAGCATGGAACTTAAATGTTAGCTTTTTTACATGGCACATATTGCACTTTTACTTTCTTCTCCAACACTTTGTTTTTGCATTATTTAAACCAAATTGAACATGTTTCATTATTTATTTGAGGCTAAATTGATTTGATTGACTACTTATTTTAACTTAATATAATACACATTCACTATTGTTGTAATTTGTTGGTCCTCCAATAATCTGTATCGGCGTTGAAAAATCCTAATCGGTCGACCTCTAGAATGGAGATACTCTTCTCCAGTGGGAAGACTTGTCCCTCAATATCCTCTTTTATTTCTCTGGGTTACAATTTCTAAGGCATTCCAGCTGTCAATCCAGTTGAATACATAATCTTTTGATCCCACTCTGGTATTCCACTGTAATGATATAGGTCTATTTATAAACCTGGTGGTTTGAGCCCTGAATACTGATTGGCTGACAGATGTGGTATATTCAAGCAATAAGGCACAAGGGGGTAGGGTATATGTCCAATATATATATATTTTTGACCTTTTAACTAGGCAAGTCAGTTAAGAACAAATTCTTATTTTCAATGACGGCCCAGGAACAGTGGGTTAACTGTCTGTTCAGCTGCCTGTTCAGCAGAACGACAGATTTGTACCTTGTCAGCGCGGGGATTTGAACTTGCAACCTTCCGGTTACTAGTCCAACGCTCTAACCACTAGGCTACCCTGCCGCCCGTCTCCCTGGGTACAGCCCTTAGCCGTGGTAGAGTGTATTGGCCATGTACCACAAACACCCAATGTACCTTACTGCTATTATACACTGGTTACCGATGTAATTAGAACAGCATTCGAATCACCCAGTTTATAACAGACCTTATACCACGGTTATGACCAGATTTAGTTTTTTTTTTTACTGTTCTAATTAGGTTTATAATAGCATTAAGACACCTCAGGGGTTTGTGGTATATGGGCAATATACCACGACTAACGACTATATCCAGGCACTCCGCATTGTGTCGCGCTTAAGAACAGTGCTTAGCCATGGTACATTGGTCATGTATACCACACCCCCTCGTGCCTTATTGCTTAATTATACAGTGCTTCTCCATTTGTTTATTCTGTTTTGCAATGCTTCTGATTGCATTGCTGGTGGAGACTTATTACAACATGGAATAGTGCACTGTTTGTCTGAAGAGTGTTTGGAGTTCAGGGGTGTATTCATTACGCAAGTTATGTTGCAAAACGTTTTGTCTGTTGCAAATTGTTTTGCAACAAAGTTTACTACAAATGGAAAAAGTCTTGAAATGAAAACAAGAGTTTCTATTGGACAAATTCAGTTAGGTCCCTCTCCATTTCGTTCCGTCTGCTCTGTTTGGTTCTTAAACGGTTTTCGTTGCAAGACATAATGAATACAGCCCTGGTTTCTCAACTTGGATGGAACCGTCTTTGTTCAGTCCCATCAGTACTGTCTCTCATGCTGCTGTGCAGGACCGAATGAGTCTTTTAATTACAGACATGAGAAACAGTGGGTAGTTTTCTAATAGCTTCTTAATTTTCATGGGAAGGTACATAAGGTGTTCGCTGTGGCTGTGTATCTCTACCGTTAAGAGTCCTGATGACATCCGTCTGTGATATTCAACAACAAATAAGTTACTGTAAACAACCAAACACTGTTTTTCCCTCCTCGGACATCATTGCACGCACAATATAAGAGCACAATGTGTACTGGCATTTAACCACGCTGCAGCTCGACAACAATAACAATGGTGGTGTCGGCCGTGGCGCTGTTTCACCTACTGCAAATTCCCCCTTTAAGTGTTACACAGCAAAGCAGAACTGCTGTTTTTTTTTAGTTGTGTGTTCTTCTTCCCTTTACACTAACCAATGTTCTGTTAGGCTGTCGATGGGCTCCCCAGGCAATAACTCACTGAGTGATTCTAATCGTCAAATCGTCGAGTTGGTGTTCTGAGACAGCTTCGGGTCTAATGGGCTGTCCCTTTCTTTACATGCTATGTGTGATGTCTGACTAGTATGCTGCTGCTGCAGCCTTACCTGTCCCTTTCTTTACATGCTCTGTGTGATGTCTGACTAGCATGCTGCTGCTGCTGCAGCCACACCTGTCCCTTTCTTTACATGCTCTGTGTGATGTCTGACTAGCATGCTGCTGCTGCTGCAGCCACACCTGTCCCTTTCTTTACATGCTCTGTGTGATGTCTGACTAGCATGCTGCTGCTGCTGCAGCCACACCTGTCCCTTTCTTTACATGCTCTGTGTGATGTCTGACTAGCATGCTGCTGCTGCTGCAGCCACACCTGTCCCTTTCTTTACATGCTCTGTGTGATGTCTGACTAGCATGCTGCTGCTGCTGCAGCCACACCTGTCCCTTTCTTTACATGCTCTGTGTGATGTCTGACTAGCATGCTGCTGCTGCTGCAGCCACACTTGGAACTAGCTGGGATAGTGGGATTGAACAGAGTGAATACAATGTTGACCAATAGGGCTGGTATTTGTAAAACCGTGAATGATTCAACTTATTTTAGAAACACCTTTGCATGTTCACTGTCCAGTCCTTTTCACTGTAAGGATACCATGGGTGGACTTGAGCTCACTTGGTCAGTAGAAACTGATGTTGTTACCTAAACAGGCCTAATGCATTCTGATTTAACAATGAGTTAGGTTTTAGTGCTAGTCATCAGTCCAGAATAACTCTTAAAGAAACTGTGTGGCGTAGCATGTTTATTGCCCTTACCAAGATGGTTGAAGGCTTGGGTATGCCCACCCAAAGGGTTTCCTCCCTCTTCAGACAGGCAGCACAGTGGACAACCTGATGATTTACCTCTCCTCGGACAGCTACTGGACTCCAGTCTGAATGAGGGAGCCTCAAGCTTTAAGCCTATGTTAGGAGGGCTGCCATGTTTCTTGTCCCCTCCCTCTGTCCTGCCCCAGTGGCTCTCTGACGTGCATGCATCGAGCAGCCTTAGACATGTAACTGTGTCTCCAGGCAGATAGTTGGTCGGGCAGGCTGGAAACCTCTGGTGAACAGTGTGGCAGCGAGGCCCGGGGTTCACTGGAGCATACAATGGCTGCTTCATGTCTATTGTCCCAGGCTGCGGGCTCCTTCGTGTCTATTGTCCCAGGCTGCAGGGCTCCTTTGTGTCTATTGTCCCAGGCTGCGGGGCTCCTTTGTGTCTATTGTCCCAGGCTGCAGGGCTCCTTCGTGTCTATTGTTCCAGGCTGCGGGGCTCCTTCGTGTCTATTGTCCCAGGCTGCGGGGCTCCTTTGTGTCTATTGTCCCAGGCTGCGGGCTCCTTCCTGTCTATTGTCCCAGGCTGCGGGGCTCCTTCGTGTCTATTGTCCCAGGCTGCGGGGCTCCTTCGTGTCTATTGTCCCAGGCTGCGGGGCTCCTTTGTGTCTATTGTCCCAGGCTGCAGGGCTCCTTTGTGTCTATTGTCCCAGGCTGCAGGGCTCCTTCGTGTCTATTGTCCCAGGCTGCGGGGCTCCTTCGTGTCTATTGTCCCCGGCTGCGGGGCTCCTTCGTGTCTATTATCCCAGGCTGCGGGGCTCCTTCGTGTCTATTGTCCCAGGCTGAGGGGCTGCTTTGTGAGCTATGCCAACTTCATGGGGCCTGCGTGAGCATCCGGCAGGCTGGGGCTAACACTGTGCAATGGCACCATCCACCCCTCTCCCCTCATCATGACCACACCCTCTGTATAGCATGCTGGACCAGAGATGGGCAGGGCAGGCATGTGTCCTCGCTGCTAATGTTTGTTCCCCTGCAGGGTGTTGTGTGTGTGTGTGTGTGTGTGTGTGTGTGTGTGTGTGTGTGTGTGTGTGTGTGTGTGTGTGTGTGTGTGTGTGTGTGTGTGTGTGTGTGTGTGTGTGTGTGTGTGTGTGTGTGTGTGTGTGTGTGTGTGTGTGTGTGGCTGTGTGTGTGTGTGTGGCTGTGTGCTTTATCTGTGTCTCTACAGCAGTGTCACCACCGGTAATGTGCCTGTTAGGTTTCAGCGATACTGTTGCAGGCTTTGCTGCATGTGGTAACGCTTTATGATTAACCTCTGTCTTTAGTGTGGTGAGTTACCCTTGTTTGAGCACTTGGGAGTGTCTCCTCTGAGTAATACATCCTCAGGATGTTGAGTAGAGAGGCTGACTGGGCCCACGTGAGCCAGCCACTGACTCGCTGTGCAGGTGCCTTCGAACAGATTGCCATGGCAACCTCCGTTTGGTTGTCCTTCCTTCCAGCTGTTTTAAAGTTGGCTCCGCCGTGTAGTGAACTAGCTAGTACCGCTGCAGGCTACAAACAGGAGTAGCACTGGCTAGCTCTCAGTCTGATTCTGAGCATGGCAATGTACCTGGTTTTTAAAGTGGGTGAAGCCAGAAAAATAATGTGTTCTACTTAGTGCTTGTCTCTCTTTCTGGTGTTTTCTAGTCAGAGGCAATGAAATCAACACCAGGTCTGGGGAATGAAATATCAGGGAAGAGTACCAAACACCTAAAACAGATCCATATGTTCTCTTTTCCACCAGTGGTGTCAGTCAAACTTCACTACAATCGCTCATTCTATTTGTATTGTTGACCATAATGAAAACCATTTAGCAACAGTTATCAAGATACTAAAGAGAACCCAGTGAAATGTCTTGTCTGTTGAATGATTGATTAGGTTGCTGACATTGCTTCCAGACTAATGACTGTGTGTTGTGACCTCTGACCTCTCTCTGTCCTGTCAGAAAAAAGCCAAGGGTGAGGAGCTGTTTGACCAGGTCATGTACCATCTGGACATCGTAGAGAAGGACTACTTTGGACTACGCTTCATGGACTCTGCACAAGTACCGGTAAGAACAGACAACCAACACTTGTTTTGACTAGACATTTGGAAGGGGTTTGTTTTGGTTTGAATTATTCACTCTCAACTCCTCTCTGGAATAGTGCTTCTGAATAACATCTTTCAGTTTACGTACTTTTGGTTTTCTAATGTAGTGTTTTTCTTATGGGAAGTTCAAGTCTAGTTCTTTTCAGAAAGTTATTTTGAAGTGCCTCTATCTGTCAGAGATCCAGCAGCTTGTGTATGCTGATATGGTGTGAAGGGCATGGAAGGTGGGAGAGGAGAGAGGAATGTGGGGGAGAGGAGTGTGAAAGAGGACTGAAGGTCTCTGCCACAGTGCGATGAGGAAACCGCTCTCTCTCCTAAACCCCAGCCTCTACCTCTTACATTGTTCATGCCTCACAGACGTCTTTTTCATCTTTCACAGCATTGGCTTGACATTACAAAAAGCATTAAAAAACAAGTCAAAAGTAAGTATCTCTTCTTTACCTAAGTCACCGGAGATGCACAACCTATATTTTCTTCTACTGTCTCCTTCTGTACCAATGGAGGCCTAGAGCTGTAGAGACATAGACTGGATAAACGGATGACAGATGGATAAACTGATGCTTTCATGTAACAGCCAGAAATGGATTGATTTCATTACTGGCATTCCAACTTTCACACCTCGGGTTCTTTTCCTTTATCTCTTCCCCTATTTCTCTGTGCAGTCGGACCTCCATACTGCCTTCACATGAGAGTTAAGTTCTACTCCTCAGAACCCAACAACCTGCACGAGGAGTTGACCAGGTCAGCTTGTCGTCGTCTTATTAGTATCAACCAATTGTTTTTAGAACATTTATGTTGATGAAGATTGGATTGATTGGTCAGTTATCTGGACTTTTGACCTGTTTTGTTCCTTCAGATATCTATTTGTATTACAACTAAAGCGAGACCTCCTCAGTGGCAAGTAAGTAACCCTCCTCACTCAACAGTTGTCCTCTTCCTGTAGTAGATTAGATGTACAGTAAATTAGATCAGTGTATAGTTCATGTGGTCATGTGCTTCATTATATTTAACATATTTGATGTCTGTAGGCGAAGTACATCATTTAATTTTGGCTACATCTGTACTGTTGCATCATGGTACAGATGCTACGAGGTTTAGCTACAGTAGTGGATTACACAATTGATGTTGTGGAATGGAATTATTTATATCCATAAGTAGTGTGAATATTAGTATCTGTTTTCAATACAGGGGATTAGTGTTCATGTTATGTCTGTGCGGTGATCCTATAACACAGGGTTGTGAGTGTGTGTGAGAGAGCGTGAGCTCTGGAGAGAGACACAGGCTGTTAGATCCAGTGTACTGTATTACCTCCGCAGTTCCCTGGTCTAACAGCTGTGACTGATCTCTTCAGACAGTCTCCTTGCCTAGAGCGGACTGTACCTCCATGTTGAAAACAACAACAATAATATATTGTCCACTCCTCCTCGTATCACAGGTTAGAATGCCCTTTGGACACAGCAGTGGAACTGGCAGCCTTCTCGTTACAAGGTAAGAACTAGGATGGTCTAATGTCTTGCTGTGGTTGTCACTCTTCTTGAATGAGATCCACGGGAGTTGCACTTTTCTGAGGGGGTGGAATCTAATCTGTCAGAAGGGAGAGCCCACAGCACCCCGGTAGTATTCAGAGCCTGTTAACATGGTGGAGTATTCAAGGAAAATGGAACATTTTGTGTTCTGGGATGTGTACCCACATCCCAGAACTGTCTTTCCAAAGGGTTGGAGAAATGCTGAGGCTGCAGTCCTTGCTGAGTGTTTCAACTGTAAATGAGCACTCCAGGGTTGTTCTGAAAGGAAGCGATCGCCCCTGCCTCTCTCTCACTCTTCCAGCTCCTCTGTGGGGTAAATGCCAGCTCGTTAGTGCCCAGCTCTCTACAAATGCCTCCTAATCCAGCCCTCTCCCTCGTTCCTTCATTCTCTCTCACATACTCCCTCTCTCTCGATCTCGCTCCCTCCCCTTTTCATAGAAATCCTCCACACCCCCTTTTCACATACAACAAAAACACATTTTTCTCAATTATTGTTAGCCAGAACTCAGAATGGACCTTCCTAAACAAAACAGTCCCACTTAAACGGACACACTGTTTTTAGGGTCATCTCTTTGTTCTTTAGACTGTATTCTGTTCTGCTAGCCAAATGGCCAGTGAGTCAAACGATGTCTCAGGTTGGAATGCAACGCCATCTGAATGTCCAGTCCGTAGCTAGATTCCACTCTGTTTGGCAGCTAGACTGGGTGTCTGTCCATAGTCCTGAAGCACATCACTGATAACGGAGTCTCTCCTCACTTCCACCACCCAGATAACATAGTGACGCCCTATTTATCCCCCAGCCTGCAGAGTCACACTGCAGCCCTGTTTATCCCCCAGCCTGCAGAGTCACACTGCAGCTCTATTTATCCCCCAGCCTGCAGAGTCACACTGCAGCTCTATTTATCCCCCAGCCTGCAGAGTCACACTGCAGCTCTGTTTATCCCCCAGCCTGTAGAGTCACACTGCAGCCCTGTTTATCCCCCAGCCTGCAGAGTCACACTGCAGCCCTGTTTATCCCCCAGCCTGTAGAGTCACACTGCAGCCCTGTTTATCCCCCAGCCTGTAGAGTCACACTGCAGCCCTGTTTATCCCCCAGCCTGTTTATCCCCCAGAGTCACACTGCAGCCCTGTTTATCCCCCAGCCTGCAGAGTCACACTGCAGCCCTGTTTATCCCCCAGCCTGCAGAGTCACACTGCAGCCCTGTTTATCCCCCAGCCTGCAGAGTCACACTGCAGCCCTGTTTATCCCCCAGCCTGCAGAGTCACACTGCAGCTCTATTTATCCCCCAGCCTGCAGAGTCACACTGCAGCCCCATTTATCCCCCAGCCTGCAGAGTCACACTGCAGCCCCATTTATCCCCCAGCCTGCAGAGTCAGATGTTATCTACATGCTGCTATTTAGGGAAGGAGGAGATTGAGGCGTCATTGGAGGTCTCTTGCTCGGCTTGAATGTAATTTGGATGTATTTGAATGTTAGTGTCCTAGTGGGTTTTAGGAATTTAAGGGGGGGGGGGGGGTGGCAACAACCTTTTTAAAGGGAGTATTCAAAATGTACAAATTGAATGAATAGCTAGCAGGTTATCTATAGGTCCTTAGTCAGTGACCAAAATGATGGGGACAGAACAACACATGCCCACAGGTTCTCATTAGCTTCACGTTTATTGCAAAACAAGCCCAGACCCTTAGATGGCAAATTGCCTTAATGATATATAATGGCGCCGGACGGGATGCCTGCCGTTCCTAACCAACTGTGCTATTTTTTGTTAGTTTTTTCCGCATCGTTTGTAACCTATTATGTACATAACATTGCTGCTACCATCTCTTATGAGCTTCTGGACATCAGAACAGCGATTACTCACCTCGAACTGGACAAATAGTTTTTTCCTTATTGAGTCTGACTCTAAGGATATACTGCTTTCTGTAGAACGTGTCCAAATCCCCATCATTCGCGTGAAGAAAGTTAGCATGGGAGAGTTAGCATGGGAGAGTTAGCATGGGAGAGTTAGCATGGGAGAGGGTCGGAATGTTAGGATTCGTAGGCGAGTGAGTAAATCACCATTACCATTGGTTCTATTTGCCAACGTGCAATCACCGGAAAACAAACTGATCGATCTACGGTCTGTAACATCTTATGTTTCACCAAGTCGTGGCTGAACGACGACACAGATAATATAGAGCTAGCAGGTTTTTCTGTGTAAATCGCCAGGACAGAGTAGCTACGTCTGGTAAGACGAGGGGAAAGGGGGTGTGCGTCTATTTGTCTATAATAACTGATGGTGCGCGATGTCTACTGTTAAAGAAGTCACAAGTATTGCTCGCCTGAGGTAGTGTGGTCTACAGCTTATCATGAGGTACTCTATCTACCAAAAGTTCTCATCTATATTATTCATAGCCGTCTATATACCACCACAAACCGATGCGGGCACTAAGACCGCACTCAGCTAGCTGTATAAGGCCATAAGCAAACAAGAAATGCTCATCCAGAAGCAGCGCTCCTAGTGGCCGGGGACTTTAATGCAGGCAAATTTAAATCGGTTTTACCTCATTTCTACCAGCAACGTGCAGCCAGAGGAACAGAAATTCTAGACCAACTTTACTCCACACAGAGACGCATACAAAGCTCTCGATCGCCCTCCATTTGGCAAATCTGGCCATACCTCTATCCTCCTGATTCCTGCCTACAAGCAAAAACTAAAGCAGGAAGTACCAGTGATTCGCTCAATACCGAATTGGTCCGATGACACGGATGCTACGCTGCAGGACTGTTTTGCTAGCACAGACTGGAATATGTTACGTGATTCATCCAAAGGCGTTGAGTATACCACCTCAGTCCCCGGCTTAATCAATACGTGCATTGAGGACGTCGTCCACACAATGACCGTACATACATATCCCAACCAGAAGCAATGAATTACAGGCAACATCCGCATCGAGCTAAATGCTAGAGCTGCCACTTTCAACGAGCGGGACACTAATACGGACGTTTATAAGAAATCCCACTATGCCCTCAGACGAACCATCAAATAGGCAAAGCGTCAATACAGGACTACGAGCCGGTGTAGTTGGATTCAATCTGACATTCATTAGATGTGGCAGGGCTTGCAAAATGTTATGGACTGCAAAGGGAAACCCAGCCGCGAGCCTTCCAGACGAGCTAAATGTATTTTTATGCTCGTTTTGAGGCAAATGACACTGAAGCATGCATGAGAGCACCATCTTTTCCGGGAGGCTGTGTGATCATGCTCACCGTAGCTGATGTAAGCAAGATCCTTTAAACAGGTCAACATTCACAAGGCCGTGGGGCCAGACGGATTACCATGGCGTGTATTCAGAGCATGCACAAACCAACTGGCAAGTGTCTTCACTGACATTTTCAACCTCTCCTTGAAAATATTACAAACAGAGTCTGTAATACCCACATGCTTCAAGCAGACCACCATAGTCCCTGTGCCCAATAATGTGAAGGTAACCTCCGCATTCAACACCATAGTGACCACAAAGCTCATCACTAAGCTAAGGACCCTGGGACTAAACACCTCCCTCTGCAACAGGATCCTGGACATCCTGACGGACCGGCCCCAGGTGGTGAGGGTAGGCAACAACATATCTGCCACACTGATCCTCAACACCGGTTCCCCTCAGGGGTGCGTGCTTAGTCCCCTCCTGTATTCCCTCTTCACCTACGACTGTTTGGTCAAGCACGACACCAACACCTTCATTAAGATGACAAAACAGTGGCCTGATCAATGATGAGCCTATGGTGAAGAGGTCTATTTCTTGAACTGCACTGTTGGTTAAGGGCTTGTAAGTAAGCTTTTCATGGTAAGGTCTATATACCTGTTATATTTGGTGCATGTGACAAATACAATTTTATTTGATTCAGAGAACTCATGTCTATGGTTATGTTCCAGCTGTGCTGGAAGACTAACCCTGCGGAGCATGCTCTGGACATGGGGTTGGGGTTGGTTAGGGTGTCTGAGTTGTGGTTAGGTTTAAAGTACTCAGTATGTAACCTGTTGTGTTCCAGCTGAGCTGGGAGACTGTGACCCTGCGGAGCATGCTCTGGACATGGTGTCTGAGTTCCGCTTCATGCCAGAGCAGACTGAGGCCATGGAGCTGGCCATCTTCAACACCTGGAAGGAGTGCAGGTAAAACAATGATATCACATGTCTGAGTAACACTTCATGGCATCACCATCGATAGATCATTTACAAGGTAATGTTTTAATGAAAGCTAGTGTAAAGTGTTACCAATGTCTAGAGGTTGTATTGCCCATCTAATACAGCCTTTATGTTACGATGGTTAGGGCCAGGGGTTAGGGCCAGGGGTTAGGGCCAGGGGTTTGGATGCCAGTAGTTGGTTATTCACCTACATAGTTAAACCCTCGTTGGGTAGCAGACAGCAGGTCATCCATGGACTATAGAACACCTATATTATCTGATCACCCTTGATGTACTCAAGCTGGGGGTGTTCCCAGGCCGGGTTAAGTACACTTATTTTTAGAACTTGATTTAAAGCATGTGTCGGTGTGGACCGGGTTTGACCAGAGGTTACGTGAGGATCAATATTATCATAGTCTGTTTTTTAACCCTGGGCACATGCATGGGCTTCCTGTGTTGTATGACTTCCTCATGGGTGAGATGTTAATGTCACCTTTAAGGTTTAGAATCATCCGTCGGGGTTCATCTCAAGAGTCAGCATTCTTTGTATGTGACCTTGTCTCTCTCTCACACACACACACACACACACACACACACACACACACACACACACACACACACACACACACACACACACACACACACACACACACACACACACACACACACACACACACACACACACACACACACACACACACACACACACGTGCGCACACACATACACACATACACACATACATACATACACACATACATACATACACACATACATACATACATACATACATACATACATACATACATACATACATACATACATACATACATACATACATACATACATACATACATACATACATACATACATACATACATACATACATACATACATACATACATACATACATACATACATACACGCACACACATAGACACACATCATACACACCCCATCTCCTGTTCAACCCAGTATTCTGTATTTTCTCCCTCTGCTCCATCCCAGGGGCCAGATGCCGTCGCAGGCAGAGATTAACTACCTGAACAAAGCCAAGTGGCTGGAGATGTATGGGGTGGACATGCACATGGTCAAGGTGAGGAGAACAGAACGTGCTGCACTGGTCCTGTGTCTCTCACCTGGTAGAGCATGGCACTTTCAACGCCAGGGTTGTGGGTTTGATTCCCACGGGGGACCAGTATGAAGACGTATGCTCTCACTACTGTTAGTCTTTCTGGATAAGAGCATCTGCAAAATGATGTGACTGTAAAAAGGGAAACGCAGTGCGCTAGTTTTTTAATTTGATTTATTTCACCTTTATTTAACCAGGTAGGCAAGTTGAGAACAAGTTGCAACTGCGACAGTGTGACGACATAGTGCCGATTTAACGACGGTGACAAACATAAACAGCAATACTGCGCTGAATGGGTCCTCTTTCCCCCTCCAGGCTCGAGATGGTAATGAATACCAGTTAGGACTGACTCCCACTGGAGTGCTGGTGTTTGAGGGAGAGACCAAGATAGGCCTGTTCTTCTGGTAAGACCACATTTAAGCTCCTAACTCTGCTGGTGCGTTCACTTTCCAATGGACAAAGCCCTGTGTCAATAGATAGTAAGGATGTCCTTGTTTTTTTAACAGAACAACTGGAAAACATCTTACACCTGTTGTATCTGAAACACTAGTGTGTGTGTGTGTGTGTGTGTGTGTGTGTGTGTGTGTGTGTGTGTGTGTGTGTGTGTGTGTGTGTGTGTGTGTGTGTGTGTGTGTGTGTGTGTGTGTGTGTGTGTGTGTGTGTGTGTGTGTGTGTGTGTGTGTGTCCCAGGCCCAAGATCACCCGTCTAGACTTTAAGAAGAGCAAGCTGACCCTGGTGGTGGTGGAGGAGGATGGAGAAGAGGCTCAGGAGACAGAAGAGGTAATAAACCAACCCTACTCCACACTGGGGTAGCCATGGTCCCTACTATGAGACACACACACTGGGGTAGCCATGGTCCCTACTATGAGACACACACACACACACACACACACACACACACACTGGGGTAGCCATGGTCCCTACTATGAGACACACACACACACACACCCACACACACATCACACACACCACACACCACCACTGGGGTAGACATGGTCCCTACTATGAGACACACACACACACTTGGGCCACACACACACACACACACACACACACACACACACACACACACACACACACACACACACACACACACACACACACACACACACACTGGGGTAGCCATGGCCCCTACTATGAGACACACACACACACACACTGGGGTAGCCATGGCCCCTACTATGAGACACACACACACACACACTGGGGTAGCCATGGCCCCTACTATGACACACACACACACACACACACACACACACACACACACACACACACACACACACACACACACACACACACTGGGGTAGCCATGGTCCCTACTATGAGACACACACACACACACACACCCACACACACACACACACACACACACACACACTGGGGTAGACATGGTCCCTACTATGAGACACACACACACACACACACACTGGGGTAGCCATGGCCCCTACTATGACACACACACACACACACACACACACTGGGGTAGCCATGGTCCCTACTATGAGACACACACACACACTGGGGTAGACATGGTCCCTACTATGAGAGACACACACACACACTGGGGTAGCCATGGCCCCTACTCTGAGAGACACACACACACACACACACACAATGGGATAGCCATAGTCCCTACTCTGACACACACACACACACACACACACACACACACACACACACACACACACACACACACACACACACACACACACACACACACACACACACACACACACACACACACACACACACACACACACACACACTGGGGTAGCCATGGCCCCTACTCTGACACACACACACACACACTGGGGTAGCCATGGTTCCTACTCTGACACACACTGCGGTAGCCATGGTCCCTACTTGTGAGTGAGCCGAAGAAAATCAGAAATCGGCTCAATGTAATTGAACAATCCATAGAATCTAACCACTTCAGGAAAAATTGGAAAACACTAAACAAGAACAAACAGTGAAAACTGGATTCTCCAATTACCTTGAATGAACTACAGGACAAAATACAAACCCTCCAACCCAAAAACAAATTCCAATTGGCTATACTTACTCTTTAACATCATCCTTAGCTCTGGCATCTTCTCCAATATTTGGAACCAAGGACTGATCACCCAAATCCACAAAAGTGGAGACAAATTTGACCCCAATAACTACCGTGGGATATGCATCAATATACAACCTTGGGGAAATCCTCTGCATTATCATTGACAGCAGACTCGTACATTTCCTCAGTGAAAACAATGTACTGAGCAAATGTCAATTGGATTTTTACCAAATGACCATACAACAGAGCATGTATTCACCCGGCACTCCCTAATGGACAAACAAACAAACTAAAGGTGAAGTCTTCTCATGCTTTGTTGATTAAAAAAAAAAAAAAACTTCAACTCAATTTGGCATGAGGGTCTGCTATACAAAATTGATGGAAAGTGGTGTTTGGGGAAAAAAACATACAACATGATTAAATCCATGTACACAAATAAGTGTGGGGTTAAAATTGGCAAAAAAAACACATGTCTTTCCACAGACTGTGGGGTGATGCAGCTTAAGCCCCACCCTCTTCAACAAATTGGCGAGGGCACTAGAAAATTCTGCAGCACCTGGCCTAACCCTGCTAGAATCTGAAGTCAAATGTCTACTGTTTGCTGATGATCTGGTGCTTCTGTCACCAACCAAGGAGTGCCTACAGCAGCACCTAGATCTTATGCACAGATTCTGTCAGACCTGGGCCCTGACAGTAAATCTCAGTAAGACAAAAATAATGGTTTTCCAAAAAGGTCCAGTCGCCAGGACCACAAATACAAATTCCATCTAGACACTGTTTCCCTAGAGCACACAAACTATACATATCTCGGCCTAAACAGCAGCACCTCAGCTCATTCACAGCTTTGTGGAAGTTACCTGAGACAAAACAAGAAGGGCATTATATGCCATCAAAAGGAACATAAAATTCGACATTCCAATTAGGATCTTCCAAAAAATAGTTGAATCAGTTATAGAACCAATTGCCCTTCATGGTTGTGAGGTCTGGGGGGGGGGGAAACAAATTGAGACTCCATGCAAAATTCTGCAAAAATATCCCCCGTGTACAACGTAAAACACCAAATAATGCAGAGCAGAATTAGGCCGAAAATCATAAAAATCCAGAAAAGAGACATTAAATTCTACAACCACCTAAAAGGATACGCACAATGCCCACAAACTGAGGTGGAAACTGAGCTGCACTTCCTAACCTCCTGCCAAATGTATGACCATATTAGAGAGACATATTTCCCTCAGATTGCACAGACCCACAAAGAATTAGAAAACAAGCTCAATTTTGATAAAACTCTCATCTACTGGGTGAAATTCCACAGTGGTGCCATCACAGCAGCAAGATGTGTGACCTGTTGCCACAAGAAAAAGGAAACCAGGGAGGGAGGGAGACTGGGCAGGGTGGGGGGGAAGGGAGACTGGGCAGGGTGGGGAGGAAGGGAGACTGAGCAGGGTGGTGAGGAAGGGAGACTGGGCAGGGCGAGGGAGGAAGGGAGACTGGGCAGGGCGAGGGAGGAAGGGAGACTGGGCAGGGCGAGGGAGGGAGGGAGACTGGGCAGGGCGAGGGAGGGAGGGAGACTGGGCAGGGCGAGGGAGGGAGGGAGACTGGGCAGGGCGAGGGAGGAAGGGAGACTGGGCAGGGCGAGGGAGGAAGGGAGACTGGGCAGGGCGAGGGAGGAAGGGAGACTGGGCAGGGATTGAGGGAGACTGGTTGACCAGACATATAGTTGTGTAATTGGTCAGAGTAGACCAGGGATTGGCAACAGGAATTATGTGAAGAATGAGTTTAATTTAGGACGTCTGTTCCTAAGTATTCCCACAAAATAAATTGTATAGACTTGATTGTGTCTCAATGTAATCGAGGTATATAATGATTTCATTTTCATATACATTCTCTTTTTGGTCTTAGTTGTGGTCAATTTGCAGTGTGCAAATTATTCTCATTATTTTCCGGCCCCCCACCATTCGCTCGGACAAAAATTGGCCTGCAGCTGAATTTAGTTGCCTAGTTACCCCCTGGAGTAGACTAATTAAAGTCATGATATATGACGCTACTCTGGACTGTTGCTCAGCCAGTCTGACAGGTGACCACTGGGAATGTGTGAACTTTGTTGCACCATCGGAATGTGGCCAGGGTCTTGACTTTGGGACATTTTACTAATCGTGTGTATATGGGGGGGTTCTGTGTGCATATGGGGGATCTGTGTGTATATGGGGGGTCTGCGTGTGCACACTCAAAGGTATTCTGGTTGTCCTCTCCTGATGACTTAGTTGAAGTCTTAATCCTGCCTAGGGTTGAAATCCTGGTTGGTTGTTCCCGGAATAGGGGAGAATAAGCAGGAAATCTGGAATCCTCAAACCAGCATTTCTGAAAAACCCAGGGAATTTATTAAAAGTTCCCTGAATTCTTCTACCTTAATCCTACATGTGAATGTGTGGTGTTCTCTTTGTATCTCTGTACTCTGCTCTTGTGTCCTAATGAATTTAAGCACTGTTAGCTGAGCGCTGGACAAGACTGATTGCAGTGTATTGAGCAGGCTGGCTAGCTGCAGGACAGAGCACTGCTGAGAATGTTGCTACGCTGGCATAACCCAATAGGACATGAGAAGGGATTTAATTTGCCTCATCGAGGTCTGATGGAAAATTGCAATAATGAGCAAGTTAATGAAATGAAGCAGCCTCTTCTTGCTCTCGGGCGCGCGCTCGCTCTCTCGCGTGCTCTGTCTGTGCTTGGATATAATTTGAGCTAGGAAACTGGGGTATAAGATTGTTGTACACTACCGGTCAAAAGTTTTAGAACACCTGCTAATTCAAAGGTTTTTCTTTATTTTGACTGTTTTCTATATTGTAGAATAATAGTGAAGACATCAAAACTATGAAATAACACATATGGAATCATGTAGTAACCATTAAAGTGTTAAACAGAGCCAAATATTTTTGAGATGATTTAAATAGCCACTACTTGCCTTGATGACAGCTTTGCACACTCTTGGCATTCTCTCAACCACATTCACCTGGAATGCTTTTCCAACAGTCTTGAAGGAGTTCCCACATATGCTGAGCACTTGTTGGTTGCTTTTCCTTCACTTTGCGGTCCAACTCATCCCAAACCTTCTAGTAAAAAGAAAAACCCTTGAATGTATATTTTCATTTGAATTTTAAGAGAAATATAAACTAACCACCTTCTTGATATTGAGTTACACCCTCCCTTTTGCCCTCAGAACAGCCTCAATTTGTTGGGGAATGGACTCTACAAGGTGTCGAAGCTGACTCCAATGTTTCCCACAGTTGTGTCAAGTTGGCTAGATGTCCTTTGAGTGGTGGACCATTCTTGAAACATTCAGGGAACTGTTGATCATGAAAAACCCAGCAGCGTTGCAGTTCTTGACACAAATTGGTGCGCCTGGCACCTATTACCATACCCCGTTCAAAAGCACTTAAATCCTTTGTCTTGCCCGTTCTCCCTCTGAATGGCCACACACACAATCCATGTCTCAAGGCTTAAACATCCTTATTTAACCCGTCTCCTCCCCTTCATCTACACTGATTGAAGTGGATTTAACAAGTGACATCAATAAGGGATCATAGCTTTCACCTGGATTCACCTGGTCAGTCTGTCATGGAAAGAGCAGGTGTTCCTAATGTTTCGTACACTCAGTATATTACATTGTACTAAGTCTTAACTGGTTTAATTAGCATGTCACTGGATCCACAATAACCAATTAGATCATGTCTCTGGTCTAGTTTCTAGGGCCCAGGACCCAAAGCCCCAAAAATGTCCTATCCACCTTTTAGTCATTGTACTGTTTCATGTATTTAATAATACAGGGGGTGTTGTCTCTCTCTCTCTCTCTCTCTCTCTCTCTCTCTCTCTCTCTCTCTCTCTCTCTGTCTCTCTGTCTCTCTCTCTTTGTCTCTTTGTCTCTCTCTCTCTGTGTCTCTGTCTCTCTCTCTGTGTCTCTGTCTCTCTCTCTGTGTCTCTGTCTCTCTCTCTGTGTCTCTGTCTCTCTCTCTGTGTCTCTGTCTCTCTCTCTGTGTCTCTCTCTCTCTCTCTGTGTCTCTGTCTCTCTGTCTCTCGCTCTGTGTCTCTCTCTCTGTGTCTCTGTCTCTCTCTCTGTCTCTCTCTCTGTCTCTCTCTGTGTCTCTCTCTCTCTGTGTCTCTGTCTCTCTCTCTCTGTGTCTCTGTGTCTCTCTCTCTGTGTCTCTGTGTCTCTCTCTCTGTGTCTCTGTCTCTCTCTCTGTGTCTCTGTCTCTCTCTCTGTGTCTCTGTCTCTCTCTCTGTGTCTCTGTCTCTCTCTCTGTGTCTCTCTCTCTCTCTCTGTCTCTCTCTCTGTCTCTCGCTCTGTCTCTCGCTCTGTCTCTCGCTCTGTCTCTCGCTCTGTCTCTCTCTCTCACTCTCTCTCTCTCTCTCGCTCTGTCTTTCGCTCTCTCCCAGTCTCAGGGCAAAGAGCAGCAGCACACGTTTGTGTTCCGTATGGACCACCCCAAGGCTTGTAAGCACCTGTGGAAGTGTGCTGTGGAACACCATGCTTTCTTCCGGCTCCGCGGCCCAGTCCAGAAGGGCTCAGCGCGCTCCGGGTTCATCCGCATGGGGTCACGCTTCCGCTACAGGTAGCTATTGAGCAGCATGTGTACACTACACTCTGAAGTACGCTACCGTCTGCATATTACTCCTCACCAACCTTGTCAGTCTAATATGGTTGATGACAGTACTGCTACACTTAACACTACATTATTCACTCCACTCTGCACAAGTCTCTACACAATGTCTCACCCCTACTTCCGGCGCCGACTGAGATGGCCGCCTCGCTTCGCGTTCCTAGGAAACTATGCAGTTTTTTGTTTTTTTACGTGTTATTTCTTACATTAGTACCCCAGGTAATCTTAGGTTTCATTACATACAGTCGAGAAGAACTACTGAATATAAGATCAGCGTCAACTCACCATCAGTACGACCAAGAATATGTTTTCCGCGACGTGGATCCTGTGTTCTGCCTTACAAACAGGACAACGGAATGGATCGCATGCAGCGACCCAAGGAAACGACTCCGAAAAAGAGGGAAACGCGGCGGTGTTCTGGTCAGACTCCGAAAAGGGGCACATCGCGCACCACTTCCCAGTATTCTTCTTGCCAATGTCCAGTCTCTCGACAACAAGGTTGATGAAATCCGAGCAAGCGTGGCATTCCAGAGGGACATCAGAGACTGCAACGTTCTCTGCTTTACGGAAACATGGCTTACTGGGAAAACGCTATCCAGGGCGGTGCAGCCAACGGGTTTCTCCACGCATCGCGCCGACAGAAACAAACATCTATCTGGTAAGAAGAGTGGCGGGGGCGTATGCCTCATGACTAACGGGACATGGTGTGATGAAGGAAACATACAGGAACTCAAATCCTTCTGTTCACCTGATTTAGAATTCCTCACAATCAAATGTAGACCGCATTATCTTCCAAGAGAATTCTCTTCGATTATAATCACAGCCGTATATATCCCCCCCCAAGCAGACACATCGATGGCTCTGAATGAACTTTATTTAACTCTTTGCAAACTGGAAAACATTTATCCGGAGGCTGCATTCATTGTAGCTGGGGATTTTAACAAAACCAATCTGAAAACAAGACTCCCTAAATTTTATCAGCATATCGATTGCGCAACCAGGGGTGGTAAAACCTTGGATCATTGTTACTCTAACTTCCACGACGCATATAAGGCCCTGCCCCCGCCCCCCTTTCGGAAAAGCTGACCACGACTCCATTTTGCTGATCCCTGCCTACAGACAGAAATTAAAACAAGAGGCTCCCACGCTGAGGTCTGTCCAACGCTGGTCAGAACAAGCTGACTCTACACTCCAAGACTGCTTCCATCACGTGGACTGGGATATGTTTCGTATTGCGTCAGATGGGAATATTGACGAATACGCTGATTCGGTGTGCGAGTTCATTAGAACGTGCGTCGGAGATGTCGTTCCCATAGCAACGATAAAAACATTCCCTAACCAGAAACCGTGGATTGATGGCAGCATTCGCGTGAAACTGAAAGCGCGAACCACTGCTTTTAATCAGGGCAAGGTGTCTGGCAACATGACTGAATACAAACAGTGCAGCTATTCCCTCCGTAAGGCTATCAAACAAGCTAAGCGTCAGTACAGAGACAAAGTGGAATCTCAATTCAATGGCTCAGACACAAGAGGCATGTGGCAGGGTCTACAGTCAATCACGAACTACAAGATGAAATCCAGCCCAGTCACGGACCAGGATGTCTTGCTCCCAGGCAGACTAAATTACTTTTTTGCCCGCTTTGAGGACAATACAGTGCCACTGACACGGCCTGCAACGGAAACATGCGGTCTCTCCTTCACTGCAGCCGAGGTGAGCAAGACATTTAAACGTGTTAACCCTCGCAAGGCTGCAGGCCCAGACGGCATCCCCAGCCGCGCCCTCAGAGCATGCGCAGACCAGCTGGCCGGTGTGTTTACGGACATATTCAATCAATCCCTATACCAGTCTGCTGTTCCCACATGCTTCAAGAGGGCCACCATTGTTCCTGTTCCCAAGAAAGCTAAGGTAACTGAGCTAAACGACTACCGCCCCGTAGCACTCACTTCCGTCATCATGAAGTGCTTTGAGAGACTAGTCAAGGACCATATCACCTCCACCCTACCTGACACCCTAGACCCACTCCAATTTGCTTACCGCCCAAATAGGTCCACAGACGATGCAATCTCAACCACACTGCACACTGCCCTAACCCACCTGGACAAGAGGAATACCTATGTGAGAATGCTGTTCATCGACTACAGCTCGGCATTCAACACCATAGTACCCTCCAAGCTCGTCATCAAGCTCGAGACCCTGGGTCTCGACCCCGCCCTGTGCAACTGGGTACTGGACTTCCTGACGGGCCCCCCAGGTGGTGAGGGTAGGCAACAACATCTCCTCCCCGCTGATCCTCAACACGGGGGCCCCACAAGGGTGCGTTCTGAGCCCTCTCCTGTACTCCCTGTTCACCCACGACTGCGTGGCCACGCAAGCCTCCAACTCAATCATCAAGTTTGCGGACGACACAACAGTGGTAGGCTTGATTACCAACAACGACGAGACGGCCTACAGGGAGGAGGTGAGGGCCCTCGGAGTGTGGTGTCAGGAAAATAACCTCACACTCAACGTCAACAAAACTAAGGAGATGATTGTGGACTTCAGGAAACAGCAGAGGGAACACCCCCTATCCACATCGATGGAACAGTAGTGGAGAGGGTAGCTAGTTTTAAGTTCCTCGGCATACACATCACAGACAAACTGAATTGGTCCACTCACACTGACAGCGTCGTGAAGAAGGCGCAGCAGCGCCTATTCAACCTCAGGAGGCTGAAGAAATTCGGCTTGTCACCAAAAGCACTCACAAACTTCTACAGATGCACAATCGAGAGCATCCTGGCGGGCTGTATCACCGCCTGGTACGGCAACTGCTCCGCCCTCAACCGTAAGGCTCTCCAGAGGGTAGTGAGGACTGCACAACGCATCACCGGGGGCAAACTACCTGCCCTCCAGGACACCTACACCACCCGTTGTTACAGGAAGGCCATAAAGATCATCAAGGACATCAACCACCCGAACCACTGCCTGTTCACCCCGCTATCATCCAGAAGGCGAGGTCAGTACAGGTGCATCAAAGCTGGGACCGAGAGACTGAAAAACAGCTTCTATCTCAAGGCCATCAGACTGTTAAACAGCCACCACTAACATTGAGTGGCTGCTGCCAACACACTGTCATTGACACTGACCCAACTCCAGCCATTTTAATAATGGGAATTGATGGGAAATGATGTAAATATATCACTAGCCACTTTAAACAATGCTACCTTATATAATGTTACTTACCCTACATTATTCATCTCATATGCATATGTATATACTGTACTCTACAACATCGACTGCATCCTTATGTAACACATGTATCACTAGCCACTTTAACTATGCCACTTTGTTTACTTTGTCTACACACTCATCTCATATGTATATACTGTACTCGATACCATCTACTGTATGCTGCTCTGTACCATCACTCATTCATATATCCTTATGTACATGTTCCTTATCCCCTTACACTGTGTATAAGACAGTAGTTTTGGAATTGTTAGTTAGATTACTTGTTGGTTATCACTGCATTGTCGGAACTAGAAGCACAAGCATTTCGCTACACTCGCATTAACATCTAATAACCATGTGTATGTGACAAATAAAATTTGATTTGATTTGATTTGAATGCCCCAATACAATTCAATCCTCAGTTCATTATTCTAATGCTTTTTAAAAACTCAAAAAATGTGCACATTAGACAAATCCACAGATTATAATTTGAATAGGATTTAACTGACCATGTGCTCACATTAAGCCTAATGAAACTCCTTAGAACTTTCAACTTTCAATAGCTTGTCTTGCTGCAGTGTAAACAACAGACTGCTGAAACAGCAGCTTCAGGCTCTCTTTAGGGCCTTGTTGTTATAAGATGGCGTATTTATTTTTGGATGACCACAGAGTTCAGCAGGGGTCAGTCCCGTGTCACCACACCTTGTCGGGGGGTTGAGCATTGAAGGCCACCCTGGGTGTAGGAGGGGGAGCTGGGGACTGGGGTTGAAGGATGGGAGGAGATACAGAACGATACATTGCACCCGCCACATCTCTTTTTCCTCTGACGTAGCCCAGCAGTAGCTACTATACTCAAGTTCTTGGCTATATTCCATAGGGCCAGGTGTGTTTCCATCCTGACTGTGGCAAACTAGTAAAACCTCAACTGTTATACTAGAGATTAAGAAATCTCTTTGCCTTTTGTGTTTTCATGTGATCTTCTTTTCATTCTAGCTGAAGTGTCTCCTCGACAAACTTGACTCCAATTACCCGCTCTTTTCTCCTTGAAACTACCACATTTGCATATTTTCCAAGGCTTGTCTGTTTGAAAACAAGCTTTCCCTTCAGCCCAGATCTAGCTAAGGATTTTCTATATGTTCAAGTAATTTGCCAAACTGTTTCCCAGTGTTGGTCCTGAGCCCCAACAAAAGTTCCAGTCAGTATGTGAATCAGTCCTGGTGGTCTGATTGCCAGGGAGGCCCTCCCTCTCCCTGCCTGCCTGTGTTCAGGCTTCACTGGGCAGAATCACTGCTTGATTGTCCCCTGCCTGGTGGTGGGTTGTTTGGTTTCTCTCTCATTCCCCCTCCTCCTTCCTGTCTGTTGTTCTGGGTTGTATTCACTAGGAACGAAACAGAATCAAACAGGCCCAAAATGGGGGGGTGGGTGACTACCTTAACCTGTCCAATAGGAAATGCTTGTTTTCATTTCCCGTAAGCAAACTGTTTTGCTACATTGTACGCTAATGAATATGACCCTGTTGTCCTCAGTGGGAAGACTGAGTACCAGACCACCAAGGGCAACAAAGCCAGGAGGTCAGCATCGTTTGAGAGGAGGCCCAGCCGACGCTACTCCAGGAGGACCATGATGAACCGGGGTGGGTGGACACACACTGTTTAATATACTCCTTACACATCATAATAACTCATTTATATGTTCTTTCTCTTATTTCCCAGGAGCCAACAAACCCCAGGAGTAAGTACACCCCCCAATGTAAAAAAAAAAAAAATAATACATATCAGATATTTGAAAATGTTTATTATTAAAGGGAATGTTTTGTTACTAAATGTTTGGGATGGGGACTGATCACTGATTAATTTCAAGCTGTTGATGTATACATATCTGTTTCCTGTTGTTAGACTCATTTCATTATGATAAACATGACACACACACACAGAGAGAGACACACACAGAGAGAGACAGACACTATATTTTCTTCTTTGCATTGTTGGGAAAGGGCTCGTAAGTGTTTCACGGTCTACACCTGTTATTTTCTGGTCATGTGACAAGTAAAATGTGATCTGATTTTTGACTAGATTAATACCAGAGGCCCTCACACAGTCTGTAGTACCCTCTGGTTTGTATTCTCCTCCAGGCTTGCCTTTCTCTCCCGTGTGCTGTGAGAGGAGTACACTGGTTATCACACAGTTCTCTGTCCACACTGTGCTGTCTGCTGCAAGAACTTCTAGATCTCTCTCTCTCTCTGTGTGTGTGTGTGCGTGTGCGTGCACACTACTCTGCTCTTTCAGCAGGTGACCTTTTTACATCACAGCAGTAAAGCGTTGTGAATGAGTAATGTTAAATGTCACGGAGAGAAGTGGGTAATTATAAAAGTAAGTCTGACGTCCCCTTCTTACCATTCGTCATGCTCACTGAATCACAATGGTTAAATCATGTGTGTTGATTACTTAGGTAGTTAGCAGTGATGTCGTCATGACTGTGGGAGTGATGATGCTCACTTCACGTGCATCGCCGTAGCGATGAGTGATTAATCAAAGGCATAGTGCCCTGACAAGGACATGAGTCCTCCATGGCAGCCTTGTCTTCTGTGAAAAACAAGGGTGGAATGTAATTTGCTTCAGGGTTACATCAACATAAGCTCTTAAGGCTGAAAGGTCAAAGGTTAAAAAAACAATCATGTCCATTGAGTTCTCTCTCCTCTCTTCACCAGTCACAACAACGGAATGAGCCCCAACACAGATGCCAAGGTATGTTGCTCTGCTGTCCTTGAACCCTACTGACTCTAGTGACAGTTTCCCAGGCACATTTTAAGCTTGGTCTTGGACTGGGAAGCACTTTTTATGGAGAATCTCAATTCAACATGATTTTTTTATTTCAGGGCTTGGAAGAATCAGTGTTAGGGATGGGCGCAGTTATTTTAATATTCAAATAGCCGAACGGACCTAACCCCCTGTCTCTCCCCCAACCCCTCCACATCAGACCTAACCCCTGTCTCTCCCCCAGCCCCTCCACATCAGACCTAACCCCTGTCTCTCCCCCAGCCCCTCCACATCAGACCTAACCCCTGTCTCTCCCCCAGCCCCTCCACATCAGACCTAACCCCTGTCTCTCCCCCAGCCCCTCCACATCAGACCTAACCCCTGTCTCTCCCCCAGCCCCTCCACATCAGACCTAACCCCTGTCTCTCCCCCAGCCCCTCCACATCAGACCTAACCCCTGTCTCTCCCCCAACCCCTCCACATCAGACCTAACCCCTGTCTCTCCCCCAGCCCCTCCACATCAGACCTAGCCCCTGTCTCTCCCCCAGCCCCTCCACATCAGAACTAACCCCTGTCTCTCCCCCAGCCCCTCCACATCAGACCTAACCCCTGTCTCTCCCCCAGCCCCTCCACATCAGACCTAACCCCTGTCTCTCCCCCAGCCCCTCCACATCAGACCTAACCCCTGTCTCTCCCCCAGCCCCTCCACATCAGACCTAACCCCTGTCTCTTCCCCAGCCCCTCCACATCAGACCTAACCCCCGTCTCTCCCCCAGCCCCTGCACATCAGACCTAACCCCTGTCTCTCCCCCAGCCCCTGCACATCAGACCTAACCCCTGTCTCTCCCCCAGCCCCTGCACATCAGACCTAACCCCTGTCTCTCCCCCAGCCCCTCCACATCAGACCTAACCCCTGTCTCTCCCCCCAGCCCCTCCACATCAGAAGCCCCTGGTCCCTGCCCGTGGTCAGCCCTGCATCCTCAGGCTCCACCAGCAGACCTATGAAAATCGAAACCCTCCCCAGGAGTCCTGGCGGTGGCCAATCGGAGAAGAGGAGGTGAGGCGCTCTCTGTTCTAATGCCATAAGAGCATTAAGCTGCCTAATCTGGTCATCCTGCTGGTCGTGGGGGGCACTGGGGCAGTGCAGTGGGTGGCATTGGGGCAGGGCAGTGGGTACTGGGTAGAGAACAGAGGCAGCATCCCAAATCACACCCAGAGTAGTGGGCTATGGTGGGAATAAGGTGCCATTGTGGACGCGCATAGTGGCTCTGCCTAGTGCCTGCTCTGCCTAGTGCCTGCTCTGCCTAGTGCCTGCTCTGCCTAGTGCCTGCTCTGCAACAGCTAGTGACCAGGCAGATGGGGAGACACTTAAATGTGCCTTCTGCATTTAACCCAACCCCTCTGAATCAGAGCGGTGCGGGGGATTGCCTTAATTGACATTCACATCTTTGGCGCCCTGGGAACAGTGGGTTAACTGCCTTGTTCAGGGACAGAACGACAGATTTTTACCTTGTCAGCTCGGGGATTCCGATCTTGCAACTTTTTGGTTACTGGCCCAACCTTCTAACCACTAGGCCCCCTGGGTCGTGTTCATTAAGCACCAAACGGAATAAATTAGACTGAAACAGTGGTGGGATTAACTGGACTTGTTAAATAAGAAACACACATTTTGTTTTGCATTGCAAAATGTTTTGAAGTGTTTTCCATGGCGTGCCCTAGTGAACGTGACCCTGGCTACATTACGCTCACCCTGGAGCTCTCAGGAGGTCGGGTGGTGGTGGTGGTTTGGTGAGTGTGTAGAGGTACACTGAGTGACTAGCATGTGAAGGGGATCTGGGGGGTGGTGGTGCATGTTTGACAGTGTGTTATGACACGGAGTAGACAGATAGTGGTTGTAGTCCAGCTACTGCTGCGTTGGTGGTGGCCATGACCCCCGCTGGGGTGGAAACAACAAACTCTCTTTTCTAGGAAATAGCCCATCCTTTTCCTCAGCCCCCTCTCTCATCTCTCCTAAAACTGGATCCCCAGAGGATGACTCTGCAATGAAGGCTGTCTGCCTTTCAAATCCCTGACATATTACAAATAAACGGTTTCCTGTATTTCGTTGACCTTGAAGCTGTGTTCCTTTTAAGATAAATCCCCATTTTTTTAAGCTCTACCTTTTTTTGTTCTAGTATGATGTACTGAAGCCAAACAGGCTTTTTCATAAGGCAAGGTATGTACCCTCCAAGTTATCTGGAGTTCTGCTTCAACCAATTAAGTTATCTTGGTCCTGCTGGGCCCTGTGATTCAGGGCTAGGAACTGGGTCCTGTGATTCAGGGCTGGGGACTGGGTCCTGTGTTTCAGGGCTAGGAACTGGGTCCTGTGATTCAGGGCTGGGGACGGTCCTGTGATTCAGGGCTGGGGACTGGGTCCTGTGATTCAGGGCTGGGGACTGGGTTCTGTGATTCAGGGTTGGGGACTGGGTCCTGTGATTCAGGGCTGGGGACTGGGTCCTGTGATTCAGGGCTGGGGACTGGGTCCTGTGATTCAGGGCTGGGGACTGGGTCCTGTGATTCAGGGCTGGGGACTGGGTCCTGTGATTCAGGGCTGGGGACTGGGTCCTGTGATTCAGGGCTGGGGACTGGGTCCTGTGATTCTGGGCTGGGGACTGGGTCCTGTGATTCTGGGCTGGGGACTGGGTCCTGTGATTCTGGGCTGGGGACTGGGTCCTGTGATTCTGGGCTGGGGACTGGGTCCTGTGATTCTGGGCTGGGGACTGGGTCCTGTGATTCTGGGCTGGGGACTGGGTCCTGTGATTCTGGGCTGGGGACTGGGTCCTGTGATTCTGGGCTGGGGACTGGGTCCTGTGATTCTGGGCTGGGGACTGGGTCCTGTGATTCTGGGCTGGGGACTGGGTCCTGGGGTAAACAAATTATCTTCATCCATGGTAATGGTTGCTCTCTGCATTGATCCTCCTTCAATACCAACCCAAATACTCAGGTGACCTTTGGCCTCTGTCCTGTTTTCACGACCACCACTTGTTGTGATCTACTAATGGTACTGTATCTTCCCTACACTTTGTTCAATCCTTTTCCCTTATTGGCGCAGTACCTGGCTGAGATTATATCTTATTTCACTTCTCGTCTCCCTCCCTAGCCATGCAGTACTGTAGGCTAGTTGTTTGATTTGATTAAAGCAGCCACTGAGGATAGATCAAAATGTCAGCCTACAGCCTATAAACGCTTAAATCACACTGGATGCATATTTCATGGCACTGAGTGAACAAGCTTGAAGGTCTCTGCCAGCTGGCGATTACGATTTAATGAAAGTTTCCTTTAGGCCAGAAGATCTCTTCAGAGCCACTTCACACAGGCCAGGGAAGAGACTCTCACGTTGTCATGCGATCAGATCAGGCTGTGGAACTGAAGATAATGGCACACCATCCTCCCTGGATCTAGGCCTGTTCCCCATCAGTGGTGTAGTAGAGGGTTATATGCAGGTACCGTTGAAAGTCGGAAGTTTACATACACTTACGTTGGAGTCATTAAAACTCGTTTTTCAACCACTCCACACATTTCTTGTTAACAAACTATAGTTTTGACAAGTCTGTTAGGACATCTACTTTGCGCATGACACAAGTAATATTTCCAACGGTTGTTTACAGACAGATTAAAACACTTACAATTCACTGTATCACAATTCTAGTGGTTCCGAAGTGGACTGTGCCTTTAAACAGCTTGGAAAATTCCAGAAAATGATGTCATGGGTTTAGAAGCTTCTGATAGGCTAATTGACATCATTTGAGGTGTACCTGTGGATGTATTTCAAGGCCTACCTTCAAACTCCGTATTCTTTGCTTGACATAATGGGAAAATCAAAAGAAATCAGCCAAGACCTCGGAAAAAAAGTCTGGTCCATCCTTGGGAGCAATTTCCAAACACCTGAAGGTACCACATTCATCTGTACAAACAATAGTACGTAAATATAAACACCATGGGACCCCGCAGCTGTCATACAGCTCAGGAAGGAGACGTTTTCGGTCTCCTAGAGATTAACGTACTTTGGTGAGAAAAGTACAAATCAATCCCAGAACAACAACAAAGGACCTTGTGAAGATGCTGGAGGAAATGGGTACAAAAGTATCTATATCCACAGTAAAACGAGTCCTATATCGACCTAATCTTAAATGCCTCTCAGCAAGGTAGAAGCCACTGCTCCAAAACCGCCATAAAAAAAGCCAAACTACAGTTTGGAGAAATGTCCTCTGGTCTGATGAAACAAAGTAGAACTGTTTGGCCATAATGACCATTGTTATGTTTGGAGGAAAAAGGGGGATGCTTGCAAGCTGAAGAACACCATCCCAACCGTGAAGCATGGGGGGGTAATGCAAATAGTCTGGGTAGCCATTTGACTAGATCTTCAGCAGCCTTCTGTCTTGGGGGTAGAAACTGTTTAGAAGCCTCTTGGAAGGGTGTTCCTAATGTTTTGTACACTCTGTGTAGCTTTTACAGTGTTAAGTGGGGAATTCACATGAATAAACGAGGCAAGGATTTGGCTGGAGTTCTGGAGTAACACTGCTCCTAATCCTGTGGATCTGACTGTGACACAGACCAGAGCCAGAGCAGAGACTTTAAGGACCAGTATTATGACTGTGTTTATACTGATGGGAGCCTGACGTCGGACTCGCTGAATAGTTTTTTCAGTGTTTTTTGGTTTTGTTCTTTCCTGTAATTTGATAATCTCTTGCATTGATTCATGTTGAGATCAGATTCATTTGTTTGTGCAGTTACTGGCAATGAACTAGACCTGCTAGACACATTCCTTAGGCTCTTTGCTGACTGCTTAGCTTTCCTGGCTATACCTCGGAAGGTATTGAAGATAACGTCATCGTTTCCGTTTTCAGTTGTTGAGGATTAACGATGCAGGTGCAGGCCAGTGTTCATTTTCAAGCCCTAAGAAATAGACTTTTACAGAAGCATAGGAGTCTTTAGGTTGCACACCTCTCCACCCCAAACCGTGGATGATTCTGCATGCTAACATCTTCTCCTCTCTCCCTCAGTTTACCCTCATTAACCTCCACCAAACACACTCTCAATCACTCCAGTTACCATTAACTGCCTGCCTTCCCACTAACCTAACAAAAATGCATGACAACAACAAGCACGTTTCTAATTAGCTAGCCACAGTAGCTTTAAAAAAAATATTCATTGATGTTAAGTTGTCCTCCATGTCTGTCTGATGGGTAATGTTCCTGTTACCACCTCTGTGACCTCAGTTTCACACTCATCTATACACACCTCATCATCCACCTTCTATAGAAGTACTGCGGACATCAATATTAAGATTTCTGATTAGTACACCTCTAGCATGCCTTCTTCAGCGGTCTTTGAAGAGCGGTCAGCCTAGTTGTACAGGTATAGAGTTGCCTGCTTCTTCAGCGGGTTTGCATATATATATATATATATTTTACTGGAAACTTCGTAAGTTTACCAGTAAACTACCAGAATTTTGGTGAATTTCAAGGACAGAAACCAATGGACAATATAGACACAGATATAAAAAATGTATAGTACACTGCTCAAAAAAATAAAGGGAACACTTAAACAACACAATGTAACTCCAAGTCAATCACAGTTCTGTGAAATCAAACTGTCCACTTAGGAAGCAACACTGATTGACAATAAATGTCACATGCTGTTGTGCGAATGGAATTGACAACAGGTGGAAATTATAGGCAATTAGCAAGACACCCCCCAATGAAAGAGTGGTTCTGCAGGTGGTGACCACAGACCACTTCTCAGTTCCTATGCTTCCTGGCTAATGTTTTGGTCACTTGAATGCTGGCGGTGCTTTCATTCTAGTGGTAGCATGAGATGGAGTCTAAAACCCACACAAGTGGCTCAGGTAGTGCAGCTCATCCAGGATGGAACATCAATGCAAGCTGTGGCAAGAAGGTTTGCTGTGTCTGTCAGCGTAGTGTCCAGAGCATGGAGGCGCTACCAGGAGACAGGCCAGTACGTCAGGAAACGTGGAGGAGGCCGTAGGAGGGCAACAACCCAGCAGCAGGACCGCTACCTCCGCCTTTGTGCAAGGAGGAGCAGGAGGGGCACTGCCAGAGCCCTGCAAAATGACCTCCAGCAGGCCACAAATGTGCATGTGTCTGCTCAAACGGTCAGAAACAGACTCCATGAGGGTGGTATGAGGGCCTGACGTCCACAGGTGGGGTTTGTGCTTTCAGCCCAACACCGTGCAGGATGTTTGGCATTTGCCAGAGAACACCAAGATTGGCAAATTCGCCACTGGCGCCCTGTGCTCTTCACAGATGAAAGCAGGTTCACACTGAGTACATGTGACAGACGTGACAGAGTCTGGAGACGCCGTGGAGAACGTTGTGCTGCCTGCATCCTCCAGCATGACCGGTTTGGCGGTGGGTCATTCGTGGGGTGGCATTTCTTTGGGGGGCCGCACAGCCCTCCATGTGCTCGCCAGAGGTAGCCTGACTGCCATTAGGTACCGAGATGAGATCCTCAGACCCCTTGTGAGACCATATGCTGGTGCGGTTGGCCCTGGGTTCCTGCTAATGCAAGACCATGCTAGACCTCATGTGGCTGGAGTGTGTCAGCAGTTCCTGCAAGAGGAAGGCATTGATGCTATGGACTGGCCCTCCCGTTCCCCAGACCTGAATCTAATTGAGCACATCTGGGACATAATGTCTCACTCCATCCACCAACGCCACGTTGCACCAAAGACTGTCCAGGAGTTGGCGGATGCTTTAGTCCAGGTCTGGGAGAAGATCCCTCAGGAGACCATCTGTCACCTCATCAGGAGCATGCCCAGGCGTTGTAGGGAGGTCATACAGGCACGTGGAGGCCACACACACTACTGAGCCTCATTTTGACTTGTTTTAAGGACATTACATCAAAGTTGGATCAGCCTGTAGTGTGACTCCAAATCCAGACCTCCATGGGTTGATACATTTGATTTCCATTGATAATTTTTGTGTGATTTTGTTGTCAGCACATTCAACTATGTAAAGAAAAAAGTATTAAATAAGAATATTTCATTCATTTCAGATCTAGGATGTGTTATTTTAGTGTTCCCTTTATTTTTTTGAGCAGTCTATATACTCTATAAAAATGACCCAAGATACTATAGATTGCCATAGAGTACCTGTTAATTACCAAAATTACAGAAGATTTGATTAACTTCCGTAAATAAACAGTAGCTTTGCAATCCCCTAGGTATGCATAAGCATGACAAACACTCTCCACTCACATTGACTTGAAACAGTCAACAATGAGAGGGTTTCCATCTGTTACATATCATGTTGCTGCCGGCTGTCTTTGTGTATTCTCAATCGTCCAATGATTTGATTCAACCCACGTTTTTATCATTGTTGATTTTAATCTGTTTGTGGTACGTTTTATGGATCTGCACATGTTTCAGTCTCTCCTTAATTGGTGTTAAGTTAATGCACAAACTATGAATACAGATAGAAGATGGATTCCTAACAGTGTACAAACTATGAATACAGATAGAAGATGGATTCCTAACAGTGTACAAACTATGAATACAGATAGAAGATGGATTCCTAACAGTGTACAAACTATGAATACAGATAGAAGATGGATTCCTAACAGTGTACAAACTATGAATACAGATAGAAGATGGATTCCTAACAGTGTACAAACTATGAATACAGATAGAAGATGGATTCCTAACAGTGTACAAACTATGAATACAGATAGAAGATGGATTCCTAACAGTGTACAAACTATGAATACAGATAGAAGATGGATTCCTAACAGTGTACAAACTATGAATACAGATAGAAGATGGATTCCTAACTATTCTGCCCTTGAGTTGCGTTCCCATGCAAAACTAGACAGATAGCTAACAACTAAGTCTTCAATAAAACTCCCAAGGCGTGACTTTTCTTGAATTAATATATTGAAAACGTTTATGTTGTGAAACTGCAAAATACAGAAAAGAATATACTTTAGTGTTCAATTCACACCGACATACTGTAGCTGTACATTAAACATTTGAAGTTGCATAAATACAAAGCACGTGCTAAGGTACCATGCATCTGGCATGATGCCAAACCATATAGCTAATTGTTAACCATATGGTAATTGCTCCTTTCATTACTCTAATAATGTATAACCATCTATGTAGAATAACAAAGCATATTACACTAAAAACAGTAACAAAACTACAGTATTGTATATTTTACAATTCGTTTGCATGACGCATGAGCAAAGTAATACAGCTAACGACATACACAAAAGGCATTGCAATTTGTGAGTAAATGCAACCAACATTGATATGTAAGAAACTCTATCAATAACAAGATTATCATCATTAGCTAAATGCTTGATTCGAACTTACAAACAAATATTTTTCCAAGGCTGAAGCGTGACAAGAAATAACTACATTGAAAGACCTGCACCGTAGCGTTGCTTGTAGCTGCTTCTTTGCGTGCAAAACAAATTCTGAACTTCCCGTTTGCGTTGACTTTCTAAGTACCAGAAAGCGCCACTAGGGGGCAAATAACACCATTGAACACAATGAAAATCCAATTTAACCATTGTAATAAAATAATCTGTTATCTTCTAACAGGATGGCAGCACACTAACTAACAGTGTACAAACTATGAATACAGATAGAAGATGGATTCCTAACAGTGTACTTGCTGTAAACTCCTCGCTGGTTCATTTGAATGTAGCTTAATAATTCTATATTATTTCTATATATTGACAGTACTCTTACACAGCTCTACCAATGATTTTTATTTTTCATTTCATTTTAAATTAGCTTCCTGTTTTACATTATTAAGTCGTGTTGACAAAGGTTGTCTCCGTATTGTAATTTATTGAGACTTCTGACAATGAACAGAAACAAAGCGCCCAACTCCAGATGGGAAGTGAGTAGGCAGTTGTTGTTTTATATAGTTTCAGTGCACTCAGCCATTTGTATACTTGTTTGTTAATTCTGTAGAGGCAACAAGTGCTGTTTGGCTGTATTCTGGCCAGTGATGTCACTAGTCCCTGAGGTGTAATTATTAGTAGCTGGCAGCATCTTATTTACTACGAAAGAGGCAGGTGTCGTCTCTCTGACAACTGAAACCAGTTGTATCAAAGCCTCTTAGGCTGTGTTTACACAGGCAGCACAATTCTGCTCTTTTGTCCAATAATTGGTATTTTCCCCAGTCACATCTTTTCACATTGGATCTTTTTCAGGGCTGATCTGTTTTGCTGAAAATACTAATTAGTGAAAAACATATCAGAATTGGGCTGCCTGTGTAAACACAGCCTCTCGGCCTGTAATCTCACTGCAGTCACATATGGAATGTGATCCGCTAGCTAGTACACCGCCCCCTCTATCTACTCCCTCTATCCCCTTCCCTCCTTCTCCCACCAGTCTCCCTTTCCCCCCCAAACTGTGTGTAAAGAGTTCTCAGACCATTGTTGTTCTCCTTACATGCAGTTTGTATAGATGATGCCGTTGTCGTGTTACATGATGTGTGGTGTGTCACGTCTACAGGACTTGAGGCAGTAGGTGGTAATATCAGCTTTCACCGTGTCTTTGTCCTCAGGCTGCAGCCAAGTGTAAGCTACGCCCTGCTGGTCTCATGTCAAGGCCCTCTTTGATGTAGAGAACAATCTACTTCCTCATTACCATACAGTTACCTGAGCTAACTCGAGGCCTGATAAAGCAGCTGTTGACTTACAAGTGTTATTATGGATATGGTCAGTTGATTTCAGGATTAGTCGTGCATGGTGCTGGCTCTGAGCCTCATTCATTAACTGTCACAGTGGGGCAGACTCTTCCGTCTTTCTCATCAGTGTGCACAGGTAAGTCATACTCATGTTGTGACCCTGTCTTTCTGTACCAGGTGACTTGATCAGGGGGGGGGGACCTGGGCCCAGGGATATATACCCTGGAGGTTGTTCATTTTGTTGTCAGATCAAATGCTCTGGAAAAACTTTGCTTGTATAGCAGTGTCTCCCTCTCATGCCTGTGTGTGTGTGTGTGTGTGTGTGTGTGTGTGTGTGTGTGTGTGTGTGTGTGTGTGTGTGTGTGTGTGTGTGTGTGTGTGTGTGTGTGTGTGTGTGTGTGTGTGTGTGTGTGTGTGTGTGTGTGTGTGTGTGTGTGTCCGCAGCATGGCCTTGCCACTCGTAGCCGATCTGCTGGAGACATGCGTTAATGACGTCACCCATACACCCGTTCCCATGGCGACAGCAGGCCTGTCTGAGGAGGCGGGGCTAAGCATGACTGCCTCCGCCTCCAGGCTCACAGGGGAGGAGAAAGTCTCTCTTGCCGGTGAGCTTTCACACAGTCATGCCAAAGCTGGACTTACTGTATAACACCAGTCATGCCAAGGCTGGACTTACTGTATAACACCAGTTATGCCAAGGCTGGACTTACTGTATAACACCAGTTATGCCAAGGCTGGACTTACTGTATAACACCAGTTATGCCAAGGCTGGACTTACTGTATAACACCAGTTATACCAAGGCTGGACTTACTGTATAACACCAGTTATGCCAAGGCTGGACTTACTGTATAACACCAGTTATACCAAGGCTGGACTTACTGTATAACACCAGTTATGCCAAGGCTGGACTTACTGTATAACACCAGTTATGCCAAGGCTGGACTTACTGTATTATGCCAAGGCTGGACTTACTGTATAACACCAGTTATGCCAAGGCTGGACTTACTGTATAACACCAGTTATGCCAAGGCTGGACTTACTGTATAACACCAGTTATGCCAAGGCTGGACTTACTGTATAACACCAGTTATGCCAAGGCTGGACTTACTGTATAACACCAGTTATGCCAAGGCTGGACTTACTGTATAACACCAGTTATGCCAAGGCTGGACTTACTGTATAACACCAGTTATGCCAAGGCTGGACTTAC
>NC_060173.1:106327279-106332279 GCF_021184085.1 Oncorhynchus gorbuscha | reverse complement strand
GGGTGGTGCTGGAATCAGGCCGACTGTATTCACGTTCTCACAGAGTAATGGGGTTAAACATATTTATACAGAGTCACTGACCTGCATCCCATCTCCCTTGTTAAAGCCCAAATGAAACCTGGGATGAAAAACAGGGGCCTAACCAAATCTGACGACTGTTTCTCTTATCTCTCGTTACACACCAATGAGAAGTGGTCAAAAGCCTGCCGCCTGTGTGTTGCCGTATGAATGACGAGGCCAGTTGATTCTGGCATCACTATTAATAAATGGTTATCATTAGACTACCAAATGACCCACTGCTATTTACTCCAAAGGAAGCAGCCTGATATTTCCTGCTGATAAAGTGGCAGTGAAATACAGATTAACGGCGCTTTCTTTATCCTTTAATGAGAAAAAAAAACGGTGACTACTACTCTCTCTCTCTCCCTCTTTCTCTTTTTCTCTCACTCTCTCCATCATTTTTCTTTTGCCTCAGTCTTGCGCACCCTCCTTTCCAACCCACTGGGGTTGCCATGACAATGGTTGATCGCCATGGCAACGGCATGAGCTGACAGGTTGGAGTAGGGAGAGATAGAGCTATCTGAGCCTCCTGGCTCTATACAGGTACTCTACAGAGAGAGGAGAGAGATGAACAGAAAATGGATGAAGGGGGGAGAGAGAAGGGAGAGAGCCAGAGAGAGAGGGGGTGAGAGAGAAGGGAGAGAGCCAGAGAGGGGGGTTGGGGGGAGGTGAAGGGAGAAGCCAGAGAGAGGGGGTGAAGGGAGAGAGCCAGAGAGAGAGGGGGGTGAAGGAGAGAGCCAGAGAGAGAGGGGGTGAAGGGAGAGAGCTAGAGAGAGAAGGGGGGGGTGAAGGGAGAGAGCCAGAGAGAGAGGGGGTAGTGTGAAGGGAGAGAGCCAGATAAAGAGGGGGGTTGGGGGAGGTGAAGGGAGAAGCCAGAGAGAGGGGGGTGAAGGGAGAGAGCCAGAGAAGCAGGGGGGGGGGGTGAAGGGACAAGCAGCTGCCTGGGGGGGGAAGGGAGAGAGCCAGAGAGAGAGGGGGTAGTGTGAAGGGAGAGAGCCAGAGAGTCCTTAATGGAGGGGGTGAAGAGCAGAAAGCCAGAGAGATGGGGGTGAAGCAGAGAAAGATAGAGTGTGAGAGAGAGAAAGGGGGAGCAACCTGATCTCATAGTTTTATGTCGGAATTTGACGTAATGTGGATGAATGACCCATTAATTCTGTGTGGTTACAGGCTTTAAACAGAAACAACTCAAAGGGTTATGTTTAGGTATTCATTCCAAGTGGTTAAAGTTTGGTTTGGGGAAAAATAGCTGTTTCCATTAAATATTATCAAATACTATCCCTGCTTGCTGGAGAATTGTGAACTGCTATGGGGCAGTAGTCTAAGTGTGCTCTGAGCTTTGTGAGTTTAAGTGCAGAGCTGGCCCATTGTATTTTAGTTTGTTTTGGTGAATGCCTAGGAATGCATATCTATTAAAATCGACGTGTGTTTCTGGTGACAAGGCTGGAGAGAGACAGACAGGGGGAGAGAGAGAGGGAGAGAGACAGACAGGGGGATAAAGAGAGACAAGGGGAGAGAGAGACATAGGGGAGAGAGAGAGAGACAGGGGGAGAGGGAGAGACAGGGGGAGAGAGAGAGACAGGGGAGAGAGACAGACAGGGGAGAGAGAGAGACAGGGGAGAGAGACAGACAGGGGGGAGAGAGAGGGAGAGAGACAGACAGGGAGAGAGACAGACAGGGGGAGAGAGAGAGAAAGGGGGAGAGAGAGAGACAGGGGGAGAGAGAGGGGGGAGAGAGACAGATAAAGAGGGAGCTACAGGAAAGAAAGGCAGGAGGAGAGGATATGAAATGGATAAAGAAGCAAGCAAGCATCTCTGTGTGAAGGAAGCAAGAATCTCTGCCTGGCCGTGGGACAGGGAGGACTATGGAGCACAGAGTGTCTCATATACTGACCCAAATAGAGGAGCAGGCCACAGCACCGTCCCTTAATGTTGAGTCATTCAGCAGACACTCTTATCCAGAGCATTTATGGTTAAGTGCCTTGCTTAAAGGCACAAACAGATTTTTCCACCTAGTCGGCTCGGGGAATCAAACCAGCAACCTTCTGGTTACTTGCACAACGTTCTTAACTGCTAGGCTACCTGCCTTCATACACACCTCATCTCTATATCCACTCCTTATCGCTCTAACCCACCATCCCACCATCCCTTCACAGCTAGACAGTATTTTACATCATAAAAGAAAACAGAAAAAACAGGAGGAAACAGAAACAGAGATTATTATCCCTCCCTAAAAATAGAACAGAAACTAGAATAGACTAGAATATAATAGACTAGACTAGAATAGACTAAAATATAATAGACTAGACTAGAATATAATATAATAGACTAGAATATAATAGACTAGACTAGACTAGACTAGAATAGAATAGACTAGACTAGACTAGACTAGACTAGACTAGACTAGACTAGACTATAATAGAATAGACTAGAATATAATAGAATAGACTAGACTAGAATATAATAGACTAGACTAGAACATAATAGACTAGACTAGAACATAATAGACTAGACTAGACTAGAATATAATAGACTAGACTAGACTAGAATATAATAGACTAGACTAGAATATAATAGACTAGACTAGACTATAATAGACTAGACTAGACTATAATAGACTAGACTAAACTAGACTAGAATATAATAGACTAGACTAGAATATAATAGACTAGACTAGACTATAATAGACTAGACTAGACTATAATAGACTAGACTAAACTAGACTAGAATATAATAGACTAGACTAGAATATAATAGACTAGACTAGACTATAATAGACTAGACTAGAATATAATAGACTAGACTAGAATATAATAGACTAGACTAGAATATAATAGACTAGACTAGACTAGAATATAACAGACTAGACTAGAATATAATAGACTAGACTAGACTATAATAGACCAGACTAGAATATAATATAATAGACTAGACTCAAATATAATAGACTAGACTAGAATATAATCAACTAGACTAGACTAGAATATAATAGACTAGACTAGAATATAATAGACTAGACTAGAATATAATAGACTAGACTAGAATATAATCAACTAGACTAGAATATAATAAACTAGAATATAATAGACTAGACTAGACTAGAATATAATAGACTAGACTAGACTAGAATATAATATAATATAATAGACTAGAATATAATAGACTAGACTAGAATATAATAGACTAGACTAGACTAGAATATAATAGACTAGACTAGAATATAATAGACTAGAATATAATAGACTAGACTAGAATATAATAGACTAGTCTAGAATATAATAGACTAGACTAGAATATAATAGACTAGTCTAGAATATAATAGACTAGACTAGAATATAATAGACTAGAATATAATAGACTAGACTAGAATATAATAGACTAGACTAGAATATAATAGACTAGACTAGAATATAATAGACTAGAATATAATAGACTAGACTAGACTAGAATATAATAGACTAGACTAGACTAGAACATAACAGACTAGACTAGAATATAATAGACTAGACTAGAATATAATAGACTAGAATATAATAGACTAGACTAGAATATAATATACTAGACTAGAATATAATAGACTAGACTAGAATATAATAGACTAGACTAGAATATAATATACTAGACTAGAATATAATAGACTAGACTAGAACATAACAGACTAGACTAGAATATAATAGACTAGACTATAATATAATATACTAGACTAGAATATAATAGACTAGAATATAATAGACTAGACTAGACTAGAATATAATAGACTAGACTTGAATAGACTAGAAAATAATCGACGAGAATAGACTAGAAGAGACTAGAAGAGAATAGACTAGAATAGACTAGAAGAGAATAGACTAGAATATGCTAGAATAGAATAGACTAGAATAGAATAGAATATAATTGACTAGAATAGACTAGAAAAGACAAGGAGGCATAATGAAGGATGTGTTTCTATTACGTGTTGAGGAACAGGGACACTTTGATTCTTGTTGGAGGGGACAGTAATATGTAGTCTGTTTGTTGAGAAGGCTTTCTGGGGGTTATTCAATGTCTTCTCTGTGATATTCAGCATTAGACAGCGCTAAATAACCCTGAAGGAAGGAAGGAAGGACACACACACACACCTCCCCCTGTGTCCCTATAACTGTTCCATACCCTTGCTATGTGACTCTGCTGTTGTGTAATCTAATCAGAGCTCAATAGCTCAGCTCAGTCTCTTCTAGTACTGCAGAGATAGCACAGCACCATCTGTAGCTACCACAGATGTTCAGGAGGAGAGGGGGAGGAGAGGGGGAGGAGATGAGGAGAGGGGAGGAGAGGAGGGGGAGAGGGAAAGGAGGAAGAGGGGGAGAAGAGGAGGAGAGGGGAGGAGAGGATAGTGGGAGGGAAAGAGAGGATAGGAGGAAGAGGGGGAGGAGAGGAAGGGGGAGAGGAGGGAACAGGGGGGAAGGACAGGAGGAGAGGGGGAGGAGAAGAGGAGAGGGGGTAGACGTGAGGAGGAAGAGGGGGAGAGGAGAGAGAGGAAGGGGGGAGAGGAGGAAGAAGGAAGGGAGGAGGAGGAGGAGAGGGGGGAGGAAGAGGAGGGGGTAGAAGGAGGAGAGAGGGGAGGAAGAAGAGATAATGAGAGGTGAGGGGGGAGAGGGGGAGGAGAGTAGTAGGAAGAGGGGGATGAGGAATGGTAGAGTAGAGGGGGAGGAGAGAAGGAGAAGGGAGGAAAGGAGGAAGAGGGGGAAGAGGAGGGGTAGAGGAGAGGGGAGTAGAGAAGGAGAGGGTGGAGAGGAAGAGAGGAAGAAGAGGAGGAAGCGTACGGGAAGAGGTGATGAGAGAATCTTGTCTACTGTTCCGTCTCCTGTTCCCTGTTCAGAAGAGGGGTTGGGGTTTGTGTGTGTTTGGTGTGTACGTGTTTGGTGTGTGTTTGATGTGTGTGTGTGTTTGGAGTGTATGTGCTTG